>NC_064429.1:37286777-37359277 GCF_023375975.1 Astyanax mexicanus
AGTGAGGCAGAGTGAGGTCAAGTAGAGCTATATAGAGTGAGGTAAAGTAGAGCTATAACGAGTGAGGTAAAGTAGAGCTATATAGAGAGGTAAAGTAGAGCTATATAGAGTGAGGTAAAGTAGAGCTATACAGAGTGAGGTAAAGTAGAGCTATATAGAGTGAGGTAAAGTAGAGCTATATAGAGTGAGGTAAAGTAGAGCTATATAGAGTGAGGTAAAGTAGAGCTATATAGAGTGAGGTAAAGTAGAGCTATATAGAGTGAGGTAAAGTAGAGCTATATAGAGTGAGGTAAAGTAGAACTATAACGAGTGAGGTAAAGTAGAGCTATATAGAGTGAGGTAAAGTAGAGCTATATAGAGTGAGGTAAAGTAGAGCTATATAGAGTGAGGTAAAGTAGATGTATATAGAGTGAGGTAAAGTAGAGCTATATAGAGTGAGGTAAAGTAGAGCTATATAGAGTGAGGTAAAGTAGAGCTATATAGAGTGAGGTAAAGTAGAGCTATATAGAGTGAGGTAAAGTAGAGCTATATAGAGTGAGGTAAAGTAGAGCTATACAGAGTGAGGTAAAGTAGAGCTATATAGAGTGAGGTAAAGTAGAGCTATATAGAGTGAGGTAAAGTAGAGCTATATAGAGTGAGGTAAAGTAGAGCTATATAGAGTGAGGTAAAGTAGAGCTATATAGAGTGAGGCAGAGTGAGGTCAAGTAGAGCTATATAGAGTGAGGTAAAGTAGAGCTATATAGAGTGAGGTAAAGTAGAGCTATATAGAGTGAGGTAAAGTAGAGCTATATAGAGTGAGGTAAAGTAGAGCTATATAGAGTGAGGTAAAGTAGAGCTATATAGAGTGAGGTAAAGTAGAGCTATAACGAGTGAGGTAAAGTAGAGCTATATAGAGTGAGGTAAAGTAGAGCTATATAGAGTGAGGTCAAGTAGAGCTATATAGAGTGAGGTAAAGTAGAGCTATAACGAGTGAGGTAAAGTAGAGCTATATAGAGTGAGGTAAAGTAGAGCTATATAGAGTGAGGTAAAGTAGAGCTATACAGAGTGAGGTAAAGTAGAGCTATACAGAGTGAGGTAAAGTAGAACTATATAGAGTGAGGTAAAGTAGAGCTATATAGAGTGAGGTAAAGTAGAGCTATATAGAGTGAGGTAAAGTAGAGCTATATAGAGTGAGGTAAAGTAGAGCTATACAGAGTGAGGTAAAGTAGAGCTATACAGAGTGAGGTAAAGTAGAGCTATATAGAGTGAGGTAAAGTAGAGCTATATAGAGTGAGGTAAAGTAGAGCTATATAGAGTGAGGTAAAGTAGAGCTATTTAGAGTGAGGTAAAGTAGAGCTATATAGAGTGAGGTAAAGTAGAGCTATATAGAGTGAGGTAAAGTAGAGCTATACAGAGTGAGGTAAAGTAGAGCTATACAGAGTGAGGTAAAGTAGAGCTATATAGAGTGAGGTAAAGTAGAGCTATATAGAGTGAGGTAAAGTAGAGCTATATAGAGTGAGGTAAAGTAGAGCTATACAGAGTGAGGTAAAGTAGAGCTATACAGAGTGAGGTAAAGTAGAGCTATACAGAGTGAGGTAAAGTAGAGCTATATAGAGTGAGGTAAAGTAGAGCTATATAGAGTGAGGCAGAGTGAGGTAAAGTAGAGCTATATAGAGTGAGGCAGAGTGAGGTAAAGTAGAGCTATATAGAGTGAGGCAGAGTGAGGTAAAGTAGAGCTATATAGAGTGAGGCAGAGTGAAGTAGAGTTAGGTAGAACAAGAAATAAGCAGGTAGAGCAAGTCAGATTAAAACAAGGTGAGGTCCAGTGAGGGAAAACTTAAATTGAGGCAAAGAGAGGTAAATTACAGCTATGTGAAGAAAGCCAGAGTGAGGTCCAATGACGTTAGGTTGGGTAGAGTGAGGTAAAGTTAGAAAGAAGGGGATGAAGTGAGGAAAAGTAGAGGAAGGTATATTGAAACAATGTGAGGTAGTGTCAGGTTGTAGATTGAGGCAGAATTAGGTAGAGTGAGGAAGAGCTTGGTAGAGGTAGAACGAGGTAGATCAAGGTTCAGGTAGAGGTAGACTGGGGCAAAGAGAGTTAGAGTACATCTATGTAGAGTGTGCCAGGGTGAGGCAGAACAAAGTAGAATGAGGTAAATCACAGCAGTGTGGAGTGAGGTAGAGTGAGGTAGAGTGAGATAGAGCGAAGCAGAGTGAGGTAGAGCAAGGCATAAAGAGGTAAAGCATGTCAGAATGGGGTAGAGTGAGGTAGAGTCAGTTGAAGCGAGGTAGAATGAGGTAAAGCAAGGTAGAGTACCATGTAGAGTAAGGTAAAGCAAGGAATAATGAGGTAAAGCAAGTGACAATGGGGTAGAGTGAGGCAAAGTGAGTTAGATTGAGGTAAAACAAGGTGAACGGAGGCAAAGAGAGGTAGAGTACTGCTATGCAGTTTTTGCCAGAGTAAGTTAGAATGAGGTAGAGCGAGGTAATGCAAGGAAAAATAAGGTCAAGCAAGTTATAATGGTGTGGAGTGAGTTAAATTGAGGCAAAACAAGGTAAGTCAAGGCAAAGAGAGGTATGGAACAGCTTTGTAGAGTGAGCCAGACTGAGGTAGAATGAAGTAGAGCGAGGAAAAATGAGGTAAAGCAAGGCAGGATGAGGTAGACTGAGGTAGAGTCACTTAGACTGAGGCAAAACAAGGTAAGGTGAGGCAAAAAAGATAGAGTGCAGCTATGTAGAGTGAGCCAGAGTGAGGCAGAGTGACGCAGAGCAAGTCATGATGAGACAGAGTGAGGCAGAGTGAGTTAGACTGAGGCAAATCAAGGTAAGTTGAAACAAAGAGTCTAGAGTACAGCTACAGGTAGAGTGAGCCAGAGCGAGGTAGAGTGAGGCAGAGCATAGAATAATGAGGTAAAGCAAGTTATAATGGAGTAGAGTGAAGAAGAGTAAGTTAAATTGAGACTAAACTTGGTAAGTTGAGGCAAAGCGAGGTAGAATACAGCTATGTAGAGTGAGGTAGAGTAAGGTAGAGTGAGGTAAAGCAAGAAAGAATGAGGTAAATGAGTCATAATGGGGTAGAGTGAGGCAGAGTGAGTTAGACTGAGGCAAAACAAGGTAAACTGAGTCAAAGAAAGGTAGAGTACAGCTATGTAGAGTGAGCCAGAGCGAGGTAGAATGAGGTAAAGCAAGTCATAATGAGATAATGAGGTAGAATACAGCTATGTAGAGTGAGGTAGAGTAAGGTAGAGTGAGGTAAAGCAAGAAAGAATGAGGTAAATGAGTCATAATGGGGTAGAGTGAGGCAGAGTGAGTTAGACTGAGGCAAAACAAGGTAAGTTGAGGCAAAGAAAGCTAGAGTACAGCTATGTAGAGGCAGAGGCAGAATGAGGTCAAGTCAGGTAGGGTGAGGAAAAGTACAGCTATGCAGAGTGAGGTAAAGGAAGTCATAAAACAAGGTAAATTGAGGCAAAGAGAGTTAGGGTACAGCTATGTAGAGTGAGGCAGAGTGAGGTAGAATGAGGTAGAGCAAGGGAAGTACAGCTACAGCTAGAGGGAGGTAAAGTAAGATAGAGTGAGAAAAAGTACAGCTATGTAGAGTGAGTCAGAGCGAGGCAGAATGAGGTAGAGTGAGTAAGAATAAGTTAAACTGAGGCAAAACCAGGTAAACTGATGCAAAGAGAGGTAGAGTACAGCTATGTTGTGTGAGGTAAAGCAAGTCATAATGGGGTAGAGTGAGGTAGAGTCAGTTACAGTGAGGTAGATTGAGGCAAAACAAGGTAAATTAAGGCAAAAGAGAGTTAGGCTACAGCTATGTATATTGAGCCAGAGCGAGGCAGAATGAGGTAGAGTGAGTAAGAATAAGTTAAACTGAGGCAAAACAAGGTACGTTGAGGCAAGGGAGGTAGAGTACAGGTATGTTGTGTGAGGTAGAGCAAGTCATAATAGGGTAGAGCGAGGTAGAGTCAGTTACAGTAATTTGAGGCAGAGTGAGGTAGAGTGTGTGTGTGTATAATATTAATAGGCCTCCTACTACAATGCCTTACTACGAACTCCTGAAAAAGCATGCACACACACACTCACACACACACACACTTTTACACACGCTCACACACTTACACACACACACATTCCTCTTCCCTGTTGAATGGCCGTTTGGCTCCATTCTGCTCGTCTGATTAAGCCACGCCCCCAACAGCACTTCAGATGCGGTGGGTTTTGATTGGTGGCTGCAGGGTGGTAATCTGCCTCAAGAGCAGCGCCACGTTGCCACCTAAACCACCTCAACAGCTGCCCTGTCACCTTCACATCTACCCCGCCTCTCTCTCCTCTCACAATCACCTGCCAATCATCCTCTCTCTCTCTCTCTCTCTCTCTCTCTCTCGCGCTCCAGCCACGCTCTCGTTTCCCTCTGCCGACTACGCCACTAATGCAGTGCCGTCCCCCCGTCTGCGGCTTTCAGACATCAGGATCAGGGAGATGTATCTCTAATGATCAGGCTTTCACCGGCCGCATTCATTGAGAAACACCGTACCAACCATCTGTCCATCTGTCCTCTCATAGAACACGAAGTGGAGTCTGTTAGAATATATTTTTCTATATTTGGACCCTTTTGGAATGTCTGAAATCAAATGAAATAACAGGTATTGTCCACTGTGCAAGCACCAAGCAAAAATAAAACACATCTTGC
Organism: Astyanax mexicanus; assembly: GCF_023375975.1. Classification (NCBI taxonomy): domain Eukaryota; kingdom Metazoa; phylum Chordata; class Actinopteri; order Characiformes; family Acestrorhamphidae; genus Astyanax; species Astyanax mexicanus. The sequence continues at coordinate 37,291,444 of NC_064429.1, forward strand.
ATTTGTTAGCAACACCACAGCAACCACCTGGAATACCACTTTAGTAAAACAGCGAGTCCATTAGAGTAGCAACCAGCAGCCACCTATTATTACTATAGCACCCATAGAGCAATCACTTAGCAACACTATTGCAACCACCTACTGTAATACCCAATGAATAACCCCCTAGCAACACCCTAGCAACCACTAAGAAATGCCACAGAACAGTAACTCCACAGTAAACACCTATTAACACTATAATGAATAACTGCATAGCAACCACTAAGAAATGCCACAGAACAGTAACTCCACAGTAAACACCTATTAACACTATAATGAATAATTATATAGCAACCACTATGCAACACTGCAAGGCATCTATCATTCCCTGAGCAACACCATAGTTACCACCTGGAATACCACTTCAGTGAAACAGCAAGTCCAATAGAGTAGTTATATCACCCACCGAGCAATCACTTAGCAACACCATAGCAACCACCTATTGTAATCCCCAATGAATAACTCCATAGCAACATCCAAGCAACACTACACTGCATCTACCACTCTTTGAGCAATACCATAGCAACCACCTAGAATATAATAAGTGTTGAGTAGCGTCTGGGCCAAGGTGGAGCTCCTGAGTCCATCTGTTCTCTCGTAGAACATAAAGTGTAGTCCAGTAGAATATATTTTTCTATATTTGGACCCTTTTGAAATGTCTGAAATAAAATGAAATAAAAGTTCCACTCCCAGGCCTGATATTCTGCCTAGATTAGCAGCACCCTAGCAACCACTTAGCAACGCCACAGTACAGTAACTCCACAGTAAACACCTATTAACACTATCGCACCCAGCGAGCATAGGAGCTGATATGTTGTATAATGTAATACCAGAGGAAATGACTAGCAGCACCCTAGCAACCACTAAACATTTGCTGAGCAACACCCTAGCAACCACCTGGAATAAAAACCATTAAAACCTTTTGAAACCTCTAAAATAAAATGATCAGTGGGAAACAGAGTTATTAGTCACAGGGTTGTGGGTTCGACACTCAGGTCTGATATGCTGCCTAACGTAATACCAGAGCAACTGACTAGCAGCACCCTAGCAACCACTAAACAACTCCATAGTACAGTAACTCCACAGCAAACACAACACCTATTAATGCCTACTGAAAAACTCCATCACAACCACCATACAACACTGCAATGCATCTAGTATTCATTGAGCAACACCATAGCAACCACCTGGAATGCCATAGCAAATATGTAGACCTGTGGCAAGCTCCTATGTCCATCTAGTATCTCTCAGCACAGGGAATAAAAATCTGTTTAACTCTATTTTATCATTTTTGAGCTGTGCAACCGTTCTGGTTCTAACTTTAACCCATTTTGCATCATTTCTATTGGTCCCTTTACCGTGAAATGTTTACACAACATGAAGAACATGCATATTTATATGGTGTGAAAAGAAAAGAACTTGTTTAGTACGACACTGAAGTGAAAACTGTTATAAATGCACTAAAAAAACACAATAAAACACAAAAGCAATTATGTGCTGCGAGGCTGATCTGCAGCAGGAGAGTCTCTCTGAAAAGCTGCCTTTTTAAAATAGAAGATCGTTACTAACGCCCCCGTAAAACTCTGAATGAGAAGAATTATTTTCTTTTTGAACAAATAAACTCTTCTACATGCATGCCTGTGCCGAATGCTAAACTAGATTTTTGGGTTTAAAACCTCGGCGCAGGTCAGGAGCTTTAGATAAAATAAGTGTTTGCGTCTAAAGAAGCTCTAAACACAGCTCAACTCAACATACAGCAGAATCCAAAGACATGGAGACAAGACAGGAAACCTAAGGCTACGTTCACATTACAGGAAGCCACTTTGCTCAAATCTGAATCTTTGCTCAGATCTTGTCGGTTCACATTCACTGTAAATGTAAGTGATCTGTATCTGTGTGTAATGTGAACACAGAATCTGTTCCTGAATCGTCTCACATGCTGCACATTGATACCTGTATAAACTCCTCCTTCTTCACCACCAACAAAAACCCTCATATTAGAGAGAGGAGAGACTCGTAGCTTTATAAAGGGAAATGGATGAGTTAGCAGCTCATATGTGGAGCATCTTTTGCTGGAGTGGAGAGTAAACAGCTGCTCTGAAGTTCATGTTCAGGTCCAGGAGGTGCAGGAAAAAGGCCAGGTGGTTTGCTTTTGCTGTTTTTTTTTAGCAGCTATAGCTGCACAGCTGCACCAAGAGATGCAGTGTGGGTATAAGAAAGAAGCACGTAGCGCTAATGCTTTTTTTTTTTACTTAGCCTCAAAACTCAAAAATCCAGTGCGCTTTTATAGATTTTTTTATCCTCTGTGATTTTATTCCCGTCCAGAACGATCATGTACGTGTTTTTCTCAGACGTCCTCTGAGATAAAAATAACAGGCTGAATTATCTACTGTTTTTCTCTGAACTCCGTTCTCCTCCGGTAATTTTAGTCTCGTCCGGATGCACATCTCTGAGTTTCGTCTCCTCGCCTTTAATAAAATAGATATTTGTCACTATCATTACACTTCGGGCGCTCGTTCCCATGGAGATCCATGTTAAAACTCAAGAGCGAGTGGAAAATGGAGGAGCTATTGAACGCGATGTCTGTCACATGACCGAGAAAAAAAGCCTAAACACTCACTGGTCCTCCTGTTTTTTCAATTGCAGACCAGATAAAAATATATTTTTCAGAGACGTCCCCGTCAAATAAAAATAATGTTTACAGTATGAACGCATTAATCTGAGTGGTTTATCGTGACGCATTTTGTCACAGTTGGGTTTTTCCTTGTGTGAAAACAAACCAACAACCCGAACCAGGGAAGAAACGCTCAAAATCATGAACTCATCAACTAATTCCAGAACTAGAGAAACAAACTATCGGTGAGAAGATGCTCTAAATCTGCCACAGCAGCACCACATGATTCCCTATAGGCCGAGACAAGTGTGTCAAATCACCAGATAACTATAAGTGCTGATAATAACTAAGTGTTGTCAGTTACACAACAAAAGGCCACACTCTGCAATCTGTAATTAGCATCATTTTGTCGCCGCACGGATTCAATCAAATTCGACAAACTCCCTCCTTCCACAGCAGTGGCCGCGGAGGGGGTTGGTAATTCCAGGGGTTTGACATGCTGCCGGCTGCCTGAGGGCAATGCGCTAACACAAGCAGCTCGCTGCTAATTAACGCTGTTTCCTCAATGTGATGAACATGCGAGAACACACCAGGCAAGCGCCGGCGCAAGCATGACACTACTCCATACTGCAACCTCCGAGCTCATTACACCCTGACATTTCTGAGAGAAAGAAAAAGGACCCGTCGACATTGGTATGCTGGAAGTGTCAGCTCTGATGTTGGCTGTGATGCGATGGTGTCATCTCTCCGTCGGCTGATTCGGACTTCGCAATCCAGATCTGAGAACAAAGACGATTCCTCGCTTAGCAACCCTACCAACCTCCGGAACGGTGAAGCCAATTGTCTCATAACTGCACTTTTTGTCAGGGAGATACAAGTCAAAATTTCAAGGGCTTGACATGTCGCTAGCTGCCTGAGGGCAATGCGCTAACAGCGGTACAACACTTCTAATTAACCCTGTTTCCTGAAAGTGGTGAACACGCGAAAACGTGAAAAAACGGTTGCGGCGCCTCGGTGCACATTCGTTGCACTTTTGTTTTGTGCTGTTTTTGAGGATTTGCTTGTACTTGCTTTTATTTGATTTCTTGCTTTTGGGAGTTTGACTACAAATTGAGTACAAATTTGTTCTTTCGTCAGCGTGGCATCATCATTTAGTTGCCTGGAAGCAGCAGTTTAGTTCGGGTGTCAGTCGGGATTGTCTCGTTGAGGCAGCAGTGATTTCGACCTCGCACTTTCTTTTGCAAAAGCAGCAAAACCGTGAGCTTGGATTTTCTCACCAAAGCAGCAATTTAACTGAGCAGCAAGTCGAGCTTTTCTCTTGAGACTTTACTGGGCCGTGTCTCTGGACTTAAAAGGCATTATAAGATGCTGGATTTTGCCATCTAAATACAAGCCAGCACTTCAGTCAAAACAGCGTAATTTATTCGTAGTTGTAGTTTTGCTAGTATTGACCCACGCCCTTGACTGGGCAGAGAAGAAGAAAGAGGGGGAGTGAACTCAGAGTATTTGGGGTGGAGTTCGGGGCAGCTTCGCTGTAGAGCGTGAAGCCGAAACCCCCCCTCTCATGAAGAGAAACATGAGAAGGGAATAAAATTAAAGAAGGAGGAAGATGGGGAGGAGGTGGGTGCGAGGTTTGTTCAATGAGTAGGTAGAGAGGAAGTGACGGTTTAAATAGGGATGGAAGTGGGAGAAGTGAGGGCGTGGATCACTCCCAAAACTTAGTTATGACACATAACTCCACTAATGGATCCATCAGCCAGAATTTTCTCACCAAAGCAACAAATTATCTGGGCTGTTAGTCAGGACTTTCTCATTGAGGCTCTTTTCTTGGATATTTTCTTGGATTTTATTTGTCTTTTACTGAGGTGTGACTCTAGAATTTGTGTTTTATTGGATTGTGACTCTAGACTTTATATTTTTTGTGTTTTATGTGTGTTTTATTGGGTTGTGACTCTAGACTTTGTCTTTTATTGGGTATTTTTTTATTGGGTTGTGACTCTGGACTTTGTCTTTTATTGGGTTGTGACTCTAGAATTTGTCTTTTATTGAGTTTTATTTGTGTTTTATTTGGTTGTGACTCTAGAATTTGTCTTTTATTGGGTTTTATTTGGGTTTTATTGGATTGTGACTCTAGACTTTATATGTTTTGTGTTTTATGTGTGTTTTATTGGGTTGTGACTCTAGACTTTGTCTTTTATTGGGTATTTTTTTATTGGGTTGTGACTCTGGACTTTGTCTTTTATTGGGTTTTATTTGGGTTTTATTGGATTGTGACTCTAGAATTTGTCTTTTATTGGGTTTTATTTGTGTTTTATTGGATTGTGACTCTAGACTTTATATGTTTTGTGTTTTATGTGTGTTTTATTGGGTTGTGACTCTAGACTTTGTCTTTTATTGGGTATTTTTTTATTGGGTTGTGACTCTGGACTTTGTCTTTTATTGGGTTGTGACTCTACACTTTGTCTTTTATTGAGTTTTATTTGTGTTTTATTGGGTTGTGACTCTAGACTTTATATTTTTTGTGTTTTATGTGTGTTTTATTGGGTTGTGACTCTAGACTTTGTCTTTTATTGGGTTTTATTTGTGTTTTATTGGGTTGTCACTCTAGACTTTTATTGGGAATTTGACTACAAATTGAGTACAAACTGGAACTTTCGTCAGCGTGGCATCATCATTTGGTTGCCTGGAAGCAGCAGTTTAGTTCAGGTGTCAGTCGGGATTGTCTCGTTGAGGCAGCAGGGATTTCGACCTCGCACTTTCTTTTGCAGATGCAGCAAAACCGTGAGCCTGGATTTTCTCACCAAAGCAGCAATTTAACTGAGCAGCAAGTCGAGCTTTTCTCTTGAGACGTCAGGAGTTTACTGGGCCGTGTCTCTGGACTTATAAGGCAATTTAAGATGCTGGACTTTGCCGTCTGAGTACGAAAACAGCATAATTTAGTTGTAGTTGTAGTTAATGGATCTATCAGCCAGAATTTCCTCACAGAAGCAGGATCCAGGGCTCCATTGAGGCAGCATTGTTGGGTTTTAAAGAGCTTGACTGGGATTTGAGCTCACACTTTCTGCCAATTCAGTGGAATTCAGTTGTAATCGACTTGACCATGAGCCTGGATTTTCTTCCCAAAGCATTAATTTCACTAATTTGCCACAAGTCAGGTCTTCTTTTTGGGACAATATGGTTTTAATGAGTGTATTGGGTTAGGACTTGTTTGGTTGGGCACTGAGTCTGGGACTTATTGTGTTTTATTGGGTTGTGACTCTGGACTTTGTCGTTTATTGGGTTTTATTTGTGTTGTACTTGGTTGTAACTATAGACTTTGTCTTTTTTGGGTTTCATTTGGGTTTTATTGGGTTGTGACTCTGGACTTTGTCTTTAATTGGGTTTATTTAGGTTTTATTGGGTTGTGACTCTGGACTTTGTCTTTTATTGGCTTTTATTTGTGTTTCATTGGGGTGGAACTCTAGACTTTGTATTTTATTGGGTTTTATTTGGGTTTTATTGGGTTGTGACTCTGAACTTTGTCTTTTATTGGGTTTTATTTAGGTTTTATTGGGTTGTGACTCTGGACTTTATCTTTTATTGGGTTTTATTTGGGTTTTATTGGGTTGTGACTCTGGACTTTGTCTTTAATTGGGTTTATTTAGGTTTTATTGGGTTGTGACTCTGGACTTTGTCTTTTATTGGCTTTTATTTGTGTTTTATTGGGGTGGAACTCTAGACTTTGTATTTTATTGGGTTTTATTTGGGTTTTATTGGGTTGTGACTCTGAACTTTGTCTTTTATTGGGTTTTATTTAGGTTTTATTGGGTTGTGACTCTGGACTTTATCTTTTATTGGGTTTTATTTGGGTTTTATTGGGCTGTGACTCTGGACTTTATCTTTTATTGGGTTTTATTTGGGTTTTATTGGGTTGTGACTCTGAACTTTGTCTTTTATTGGGTTTTATTTAGGTTTTATTGGGTTGTTACTCTGGACTTTATCTTTTATTGGGTTTTATTTGTGTTTTATTGGGCTGTGACTCTGGACTTTTTCTTTTATTGGGTTTTATTGAGTTGTGACTCTAGACTTTGTTAGATCCTTCTTGTTGAGTTATCAGTGAGAGTCAGAGTTCTACTGGGCCATAGTGCAGGAGTTAATAATCTGAGCAGCGGCTCAGTTGGGCAGGGATTTTAGAGTTTTTGAGTGGGACGTGAGCCAGGACATTTATTTTTATCAAAGCTGAAGGTTCGGTGGGCAGTGACTTAGGGATTTTGAGTGGGACGTGACCCAGAACTTCCCCAGTGAATCTGCAGTTTGACTGGCTTGTGAGATTGGACCTGAGATCGTCTTGTTGAGGGAGCACTTTGGCTGGGCAGTAAATCGGGGAGTTCACCTGGGTCAGGAGCCAGGACCTGTTTTCATCAAAGCAGCTGGTTAGTTGGACCCTGGGTCAGGACATTCTCACCCAGACAGCGTTAGATTTGCTGGGTTGTGATCCGAATGAAACAGGACTTTCTTGTTGAGCCAGAAGCTTTGCATTAAATATTTTGACTGAACTGTGAAGTAGGATTTTTCGCCAGAGAGCATGTAGGCTGGGCGGTGAGCCAGTGCTTTCTAGCCATAGCAGCAGTGTGTCGAGAGCTTCTGATTAAAAGTCTCATTCCAACATTTTTTCATTCATTTTAAAATGTCTAGTCGTGTCTCTGGTATGAATAAATAGAATAAATACAATGTGAGATGTTTTTGTTTTTTTGTGTGAAAAAAAACACCAAATTCACCGGAGATCCTATTTAAACCTATAGTTACTCACACACAGAGGTGGGTAAATAACATTTGTCTGCGGAGTTATTAAGGCTTTTCTCTATATTGATTTGGGCTTGAGCCTAGAGGCTGTTGCCAAATCAGCATGATTTGTTTGGCTGTTTAACTGAGAGTTTACTGAGCATTTATGCAACAGTTTGTTTCACTTTCTTAAATTCCTACTTAAATTGTGCTAAGTGTATTTAACTGTACTAAAATTGAACTATTTTAAATATACTTAAGTAACATTTAAACTACTTCATGTATGTAACCACATATTTTAAATATGCTTACAGTAAAATTATAATACATTTAATAATGAGTATTACAACTGTATTATTATTATATTAAACACCAGGTATATTAGAGTATAAGTACTAAGAATTGATGTTAAATATATGTCATGTACAAATATATATGCTTCTTGTTCCTGTATTTTGTAAGTAGCACACTTTTAGTATACTTTGTTGGGTATAAAAATATAATTTAATATACAGTACTATAATTTTTTGCGTGTTACAAATTTACTTTACATTTTATAAATGTAGTCATTTAAAAGAATTTAATTCACTTTTCTAAAAGTTACATGATACATTGCACTTTAAGTGAAATACTGTAACAGTTTTGTTTAACACACTTTGCTAAAAAATATTTTAGAAGTAAATTAATATATATATTTTTTAAATACACTATATTGCACTTTTTAAAAAAGTATGATCAAAGTTTGCTTTCGAAAGCATAATATTAAAGTACATAAATCTGTTGTATATTTACAGCATACTTAGATATTGCTCAATATGTTTTAAGTACAATTAAGTATATATTTTTTAACCAGGGAAAAGTTGGGGCTTTTTCACCAAATTGACCAAATTGAAAACCTCTGGAATATAATCAAGAGGAAGATGGATGATCACAAGCCATCAAACCACCAAACTGAACTGCTTGAATTTTTACACCAGGAGTAAAGCAGCATAAAGTTATCCAAAAGCAGTGTGTAAGACTGGTGGAGGAGAAGAAAATGATGCCAAGATGCATGAAAAAAACTGTGATTAAAAACAGGGTTATTTCAGCAAATATTGATTATTTCTGAACTCTTAAAACTTTATGAATATGAACTTGTTTTCTTTGCATTATTTGAGGTCTGAAAGTTCTGCATCTTTTTTGTTATTTCAGTCATTTCTCATTTTCTGTAAATAAATGCTCTAAATGACAATATTTTTATTTGGAATTTGGGAGAAATGTTGTCTGTAGTTTATAGAATAAAACAACAATGTTCATTTTACTCAAACATAAACCTATAAATAGCAACATCAGAGAAACTGATTCAGAAACTGTAGTAATCTCTTAATTTTACATGATTTTCTATAGATTGTATTGAATTCTACACCCAACTCTGACCTTACAACTCTAATCTTAACACTTTAAGTCTAGGTTTAGGGTTAGATTTAAATTTTAGGTTAATGTTTGGTTTTTAATGTTGATTCATGATTCATGAGGTTCTGTAGAGAATCATTCACATTCACCTAAGGGTTAAATAAGAGTTGCATTTAATAGACATTCAGTTAAATGTTAGATCTATCCAGATGGGATTAGTATCTCAGGGGGACGTCTGTGATATATATAAAAAATATTTCACACTTCTACTAAATAAAAGTGATAAAACTCCTGCATCCGGACTGCAATTGAAAAAACTGAAAGGAGAATCAGTGAGTTTTTAGTTTTTCTCGGTCACATGACATCGTGGCGTTCAGTAGCTCCTCCATTTCCACTCGCTGTTGTGTTTTTAACGTGGATCTCTGCGGAAACCGTGGTGCGCTCGAAGTGTAACTACGGTGCGCAGCAGTGGACAAACATCTATTTTATTAAAGGTGAGGAGACGAAACTCAGAGATGTGCGTCCGGACGGGACTAAAATTACCGGAGGAGCACGGAGTTCAGAGAAAAACAGTAGATAATTCAGCCTGTAATTTTCTCAGAGGACGTCTGAGAAAAACACCTACATGATCGTTCTGGACGGGAATAAAATCACAGAGGATAAAAACCCCCATAAAAGAGAAAATTACCCCAAAACCCCCTGAGATACTTATCCTTTCTGGATATGGCTATAGACTGTTATCGACCATTCAAATAATAATAATGGTGTTTTCCAGGATTTTGCTAAGTGTGAATCTGGATATTGGATGTTGATGCTGTTGGGTTTTGATGAATTATGACCTGTTGAAGCAGCAGTTTAACACAACCATGAGCCGTGAAACTTGAGTCACTATTTTCTCACCATTCCAACAATCTGTAGGGTGTTGGGTGCACATGGGTTTGTTTGGCTCTTGAGTCTGAGCGCTCTTATAAAGACAGGGATTTGGCTATAAGCTGTGTTCAGGACTTTTGTTTGACAAGTGGACGAATTGTCTCGCTGCCAGCTGGCAGGTCTCTGTGTCTGTGTTTTGTTTCTTGTATTTTGTCCAATTGCTATGTTGGGTTGTTGTAAAAGCGCTTTGGCTTTGAGACGGACGCTAATTTGAGGATATTATGATTATTATCTCTCCACACTCAGCAGTGGAACAATCCAGGCATTGTGTTCACAGCTTTACGCTCTGCATATGATTGATGTTTTTAAGAGAAAATCCAGATTATTCTGAAATACTGAGTTTGTGAGCTGCCTGTGTGAGTTAGGTGGTTTCTGCTGAGCTTGCATGAATTAGTGATTCAACAAAGGGAGAGAAAGTACTAGTGACAAAGCTTTCACAAGTACATTGGAACCAGTGCAAGGTTTTTATTTAAAGCTGTTTACTTTTTTGTCACTTTTCAATGCTTTTAAACATGTTGTTATTATGTTTTTTTACTTTATTTACCTTATTTAACTTAATTTTTTAATTGGGTATAAATATAAAATAAGTATAGATAAAAATGTGTTAATTTATATGAAAGATACATATCAAATATGTTAGTACTTAACCCTCCTCTTCTCTATCTTTGGGGTCAATTTGACCCATTCAGAGTTTAAAGTCTCTGAAATACGGTTGACATTAGTTTTGTGATTTATATTTATTGTCTTTTCTTAATTTGATAAAAACAACAAATAAAACATGTTTTTTTAATTGCAATTTCTGTTTTTTTAAGGCTGTTTTACATGCTTAAAACATAAGAAATGTCAACATTTTACACATATTTATGGGGTAATGCTCTATCCTAACAACACAACACTTATAATACATATATAATACTATTATAACACTGTAATAAAGCCAGAACCGTTGATAATTATATTATACCTCCAAGGTCTTGATTATTGCCTATACTTTATAGCATTCAAATAAATGAATACACACTTAAATACATACTTAACTTATGGCAACTTGGGTGTATTTATGTTGTAATTAAACTGTATTTAAATACAAAATAAAAGCATTAGGTTGTGCTTTTAAGTGCTTTTTTTGCTCGCATAACTTATGCAAACGTAAGTAGATTTGTGTTTGTGTTTTTTTTTTTTAAACATCATTTTTAATACACTGGAAGTATATTGTAAATGTAAAACTAAACTGTATTTAAGGTGTATTTTCATAAAGTACGTGAAATTAAAATGTACTTTGAAAATGTACTTCACTTAGTATTCATTACCAAATTTGAACATACTTTTAATGCTTTTAAAGTATGCCTCTGTTTTTTTGGTCACTTTTCAGTGCTTTTAAACATATTATGTTTAAAACTATTATGTTTTCACTACACTACACCTTATTTAACTATATTTTATAATCGTGTATAAATATAAAATAAGTATATATAAGCATGTATTCATTTATATGCAAGATATATATCAAATATATTAGTACTTAAAAAACAAAAAAATACATTTTGGGGCATTTTCTATCTAATTTTTTAGAGGTCTAATATACATTTTCTAATTACACTTAATTTATACAATAGCAGTCAAAAGGTTTTGTCATGATTTTCAGTTAACAGCTGTGCTGAACTCATCAAGAGTTAATTGCTTGAATTTCTTGTCTCTTAATGTAAAGTTTGAGAGCATCAGTTAAAGTAAAGTAGTGAAGAGGTAGAGTTACAGCTATACAGTGAATTTACTATTTTAAGAACTTTGAAAGTATCCTCAATTGCAGTTGACAAAAGACAATCAAAAACGTTATAATGATGGAAATGGCACTCATCAGGGCCGCCTCAGAAAAGAAAAGAAAGAGCGAGAGTTTCCTCTGTTGTACAGGATGAGTTCATCAGAGTTTCCAGCCTCAGAAACCACAAGTTAACAAACAGCTCCCCAGATAAGAGCATCTAAATGTTTGTTTAACACTTTTAAGTTAAAAGATAAAAGTGAAAATAAAAATAAAAACACAAGCGTAAAGTGTTTCCAATAAAGTGGCCAGCTGCCTGTGTGAGTTAGGTGCTTCTGCTGAGCTTGCAATTCAATTCAATTCAATTCAATTCAATTCAATTCAATTTTATTTATATAGCGCTTTTTACAACAAAGGTTGTCACAAAGCCGCTTTACAGGAAAAACAGGTCCACGCCTCTTATGAGCAGCACCACAGAGATGCTGATTTTATGGTGACACAGTGGCAAGGAAAAACTCCCTTTAAGAGGAAGAAACCTTGGAAGGAACCAAGACTCAGTCCGAGGAACCCATCCTACTCGGGTCGACCCGCTCAGTACAAACAAATAACAAACAACAAACAAATAACAGAACAAAACAGTACAGAGAATTAATGTGAACTATGGCTAATATAACAGGTACTAATTTATGAATATAAGAATGTGATGGGCACAAACTATAGAGCTATGGCTAATACAGAAACAGATACTGAGTGTGTTAATGGTAATCAGTGCAGGGCTGCAGAGCCGGAGAACAACACAGCGGGCAGTGGAGAGCCAGGCTGGAACATCAGGAACAGCATCTCCATACATGTAAAAGAGATAGATAGTGATAATGAATCAGTGATTCAACAAGGGAGACAAAGTAGTAGTGACAAAACTTTCACAAGTACGTTTCCTGATAATCAGAGCTCTGTACAGACGTAGGTGGATCCAGTGACAGGCTTTTATTTAAATTATCATTGCCAAATGAAAAATGACTGTCCTTCACAACTCCTGCATCTACAGACCAGCGGCAAACTGAAGCATGCAGTACATCTACCATCTGCAATCAAACCAATATATATATATATATATAATTATATTTTCATTACGGCCTCAATCAGAAGCTGCAGAGACGCCGCCACGCTCAACTGAAGAGTCAATAGCTTCAGGTTAGAGACACAAACCTGTAGAGACGGGAAAACGGTGAAATCAATGGAATCGATCAGTCGTGTGTTGAATAACCTACTTGTGTACATACACTCACTCTCTGGCTATATACTATCTTATACAGAACCTCATCAATGATTTTTATACATAACAATACTTATCAGACTCACTGCAGTGACTGGATCACCTGTCAGGTACAGTGAGTTTTTACTGAACTGGGAAAATCTGATTCAATTCACTACCGAAAATGTTAAATCTCTGCTCACTAGTGTCACTAAATCATTCTAATCTTTTAACATCTAACCACAGCATTTAGACAGCATGTATCTATTTTTGTTTAGTTTTTTTATTTTAAATAATCATTTATTTTATTTATTTATTTTGCCTTTTTATTTATCTTAAAGTCATATGAAAAAGTTTGTGCTCCCCTATTAATCTTAATCATTTTTAGTTCTAAATATTTGGGTGTTTGTAACAGCCATTTCAGTTTGATATATCTAATAACTGATGGACACAGTAATATTTCAGGAATTAAATGAGGTTTATTGTACTAACAGAAAATGTGCAATATGCATTAAACCAAAATTTGACCGGTGCAAAAATATGGGCACCCTTATCATTTTATTGATGTGAATACTCCTAACTACTTTTTACTGACTTACTGAAGCACTAAATTGGTTTGGTAACCTCATTGAGCTTTGAACTTCATAGCCAGGTGTATCCAATCATGAGAAAAGGTATTTAAGGTGGCCAATTGCAAGTTGTTCTCCTATTTGAATCTCCTCTGAAGAGTGGCATCATGGGCTCATCAAAACAACTCTCAAATGATCTAAAAACAAAGATTGTTCAACATAGTTGTTCCTTTTCACAACTACAGAACTTTGTTCACTGGTTGTTTGCTATCATTTAAGTTGCCTATAGTTTTAAATATATTTTCATTACACCACACCTTCTTTAACTATATTTTATTATCTTTCATAAATAAAAAAAGAAATATATATATATATATATATATGTATTAATTTATATGCAAGATATATTTCAAACATGTTGGAACTTAAAACAAAAAATATATTTTGGGGCATTTTCTATGATTTTTTTTAAGAGGTCTAATATAATAATATAATTTTAATTACATTTAATATATACAGTAGTAGACAAAAGTTTACATTCAGATTTAACACTTTAGTTCAGTGTTTTTTCACATCTTGGTATCATTTTTTCTCAGTTTTTCTAGTTTTATGAGGTAGAGTCACCTGGAATTCAGGCTTTCAGTTAACAGCTGTGCTGAACCCATCAAGAGTTAATTACTTGAATTTCTTATCTCTTCATGTAAAGTTTGAGAGCATCAGTTAAAGTAAAGTAGTGAAGAGGTAGAGTTACAGGTATACAGTGAATAGTGAATATTTGAGTAGACCGCAAAGACCATCAAAAACGTTCTGACGATGGAACTGGCACTCATCAGGAGAGGAAGCCCCAGGAAGGAATGGAAGAGCGAGAGTTTCCTCTGTTGTACAGGATAAATTAATCAGAGTTACCAGCCTCAGAAACCACAAGTTAACAAACAGCTCCCCAGATAAAAGCATCTAAATGTTTTTTTAACACTTTTTTTAGTTAAAAGTAAAAATTAAAATAAAACCACATACGAAAGGTGTTTCTAATAAAGTGGCCAGTGAGTGGAGAGTTATCTGTTTGTAGAGTGGTGAGGTTAATTCAGGGCAGACAGGCCGGATGTAATGCAGGTAATGATCACTGACAGTAATATGAGAAATTTGATTTTCCTCAGAAATGATCCATTTTTTTAAAATACCGTTTCTGCTGCTGCTGCCATGGAGCTGCCATTTAATTCACTTCCTGTATGAACTCAGACATTTCTGCCCATAGCAACGTGCTCCTGACAACCACCTCAGCGTCCCAGCGGGACACCCTCTCCATTTCCTGCAGCTCCTTCATTTTCCTTTGCATTATAAATGTGCAAATACCATTATAAAGAGTTATATCAGTGAATAATTAATAATAAATGATATATTAGATGTATAATCTGGTTTATTACGTGTGTAAACTGGATCAGTGGTAGACAGACATTGATTTAATGTGTTTATAATAGTTTTTTTTTATTGCGTAAAATCTTGTTTGTCAGAAAGCCGTGCTGTTCCTCCACTCGTCAGACTGACAGTAACTCCGTGTTTTACTGTCCTCAAACTGTCAGGAGATGAACCTCCAGAGATTTATGCCTGAGTATGACTGTGATAACTCACAAAAAAAAAAAAAAGTTAACAAAAGTATTAATAGCGCAGGAAAAGGTTTATAATAAACTGGCCAGTAGTGAGTAAAAGCACACAGAGGTAAGTGTTTCTTATAAAGTGGTTAATGGGTAAAAGGTGTTCCTAATAAATTGGCCAGTAGTGAGTGGAAGTTCAACGTGAAAGGTGTTTCCAATAAAGTGGCCAGTAGTGACTGCACTGTGCCAAATGTAAAGTTTGGTAGAGGGGGGATTATGGTGTGGGGTTGATATTCAGGAGTTGGGCTCGGCCTCTTAGTTGCAAGAAGTGGTAGTGGGTGTTCCTAATAAACTGGCCAGTAGTGAGTGGAAGCTCAATGTGGGAGGTGTTTCCAATAAACTGGCCAACAATGAGTGGAAGCACACAGAGGTAAGTATTTCTAGTGGCTAATGAGTAAAAGGTGTTCCTAATAAAATGTGTGGATGTTGTATAGATGTTATATGGATGGATTGTTATAATATGAATGTTTTATAGATATTGTATAGATGTTGTATAGATGTTGTATAAATGTTGTATAGATGTTGTATAGATGTTGTATAGATGTTGTATAGATGTTGTATAGATATTGTATAGATGTTATCTGGATGTTGTATAGATGTATGAATGGTGTATAGATGTGTGGATGTTACATAGCTGAGTATTATTATTATATGAATGTTTTATAGATATTGTATAGATGTTGTATAGATGTATGAATGTTGTGTAGATGTGTGGATGTTATATGGATGGATTGTTACTATATGGATTTTGTATAGAGGTTGTATAGATTTTGTATGGATGTTGTATAGATGTTATGTGAGTGTTGTATAGATGTATGAATGTTGTGTAGATGTGTGGAGATTATATGGATGGATTGTTACTATATGGATTTTGTATAGAGGTTGTATAGATGTTGTACGGATGATGTATAGATGTTGTATAGATAGTATGTGACTGTTGTGTGGATGGTGTATTTTCCTGATTCTGGGTTATTGGATGGATTGTTATTATATAGATGTTGTATAGATGTTATATGGATGTTATGTGGGGATTGTGTATTTTCCTGATGCTGGGTTATTGAATGGATTGTTATTATATAAATGTTGTATAGATGTTGTATAGATGTTATATGGATGTTATGTACGGATGGTGTATTTTCCTGATGCTGGGTTATTGGATGGATTGTTATTATATAAATGTTATATATATATATATATATATATATATATATATATATATATATATATATATATGTTGTATAGATGTTATATATGGATGTTATATATGGATTGTGTATTTTCCTGATGTTGAGTTATATATGTTGTATAGATGTTGTATAGATGTTATATGGATGTTATGTATGGATGGTGCATTTTCCTGATGCTGGGTTATTGTATGGATTGTTATTATATAGATGTTGTATAGATGTATAGATGCTGTGTGGGTGTTATGTGGATGTTATGTGGATGTTATATGGATGTTATGTATGGATGGTGTATTCTCCTGATGCTGGATTATTGGATGGATTGTTATTATATGGATGATGTATAGATGTTGTATAGATGTTATATGGATGTTATGTATGGATGGTGTATTTTTCTGATGTTGGGTTATAGATGTTGTATAGATGCTATATATGGATGTTATGTATGGATGGTGTATTTTCCTGATGTTGGGTTATAGATGTTGTATAGATGTTATGTATGGATGGTGTATTTTCCTGATGTTGGGTTATAGATGTTGTATAGATGCTATATATGGATGTTATGTATGGATGGTGTATTTTCCTGATGTTGGGTTATAGATGTTGTATAGATGCTATATATGGATGTTATGTATGGATGGTGTATTTTCCTGATGTTGGGTTATAGATGTTGTATAGATGTTATGTATGGATGGTGTATTTTCCTGATGTTGGGTTATATAGGTTGTATAGATGTTATATATGGATGTTATATGGATGGTGTATTGTCCTGATGTTGGGTTATAGATGTTGGCGTACAGTGGGCGTGTATTTTCACCGTTGGACTGCTGAGTGCTGAGTGTGAATGTGCCGGAGGTTGAGCGGGGTGATTTGGGCGGGTGCTGAGAGCTCGTCTCCTCCTTATCAAACGTCCACAAAATTCCGGGCCGTTTTTCCCGTCTTCATCAGAGAGAGCGGGGGGGTATTTTTCCTCTGGTTGCTGGAATCTGTCGGTGTTGGAGCGCCGCTCGTGTACGGCGGTAATGAGACTCGTGCACGCTCGCCGGTTCACTGGTGGGCGGGAATCTATTTGACAGCCGAAGTCAAACACCTTCAGCATGTCTCTGCTGGGAGGACGAGTCTTTCACCTTCATGTCTCCAGGCCTGGATCAGCTTTTTGCTGATTGCTGCTCGGCGCACTGTCCTCCCACTGATTTCCCTTTTAAAACCTGTCCAAACACACATACACTCAGCAGCCGGAGCGCAGGCAGTAGCTAATTGTCGTGATGACGTTTTGACGGGCGGACAAAACATCGATTCAGGCGCTCTGCGTTCGCTCCAAGGTCTTTAATACAATGATTATAATAATAGTTACACATATATAACACCGATTTAACAGAAAGTGGCGGATAATTTCCCTTGATTTTTTAAAATAAGAATAAGAGATCACTTCAGTTTCTGAATCAGTTTCTCTGATTTAGCCATTTATAGATATGTTTGAGTACAATGAAAAATGAGAAATGGCTGAAATAACAAAAAAGATGCAGAGAAAAAAAACAAGTTCATGTTCATAAAGTTTAAGTTTTAAGAGTTCAGAAATCAATATTTGGTGGTATAACCCTGTTTTTTTTAAATCACATTTTTTCATGCATCTTGGCTCATGCATGTTCTCCTCCACCAGTCTTACACACTGCTTTTTTTTTTGGATAACTTTATGCTTTACACTCCTGGTGCAAAAATTCAAGTATCAGTTCAGTTTGGTTTGATGTCTTGTGATCATCTATCTTCCTCTTATTATATTATTATTTTAATTTCAGAGTTTTTTTAATTTTTGTTAAAATCAAAGAAACTCATATTTTTTAAGTGATTTCTTATTTTTGTCCAGATCTGAACAGAACAGTCTGTTTACTACAGCTGCCAGAAGTGCAGATCTTCTCAAAAGTGCACCATTTTCTGCATTTTCCACAGAATTTCACCACCCGATTGATTTGCACCAAATGTTGCAGGGTGTTCTTATACCCACTCGAGCTCCAAAAACCATTTAATATTCATCAGAATGCCGGTTCTCCTGGGATTATCGCAACCTGTGGTCATTTTTCTGGGTAATTTTATAGCAGGTAGATCGGCCTTGTGAAATCAGACGGCGCTAAAATCACTGAGATACATCAGAAATAATAACAACAACATCCCCCAGCTCTCCATGTAGAACTAATCCAGTCATAACTGGGTTTTACAAGCTGAGAAATGAAAATTCTACCAAATTATTCAGCAGTTTCTCGACATCTAGAGAACCTCCAGCCTCTCAGGAGGAAAGAAGGGATGAGGCAACAGTCCGGAGCTCAAACGACCCCGAAACACCCGTCAGATCCACCGCAGGAATTTTACACTCTACCAGATAAATCAGAATAAAGTTACAGAGTTATAACTTTTTATTCACATTCAATCTGATAGTTTAAATTCCAGTTTGCGTCAATTTTATATATATGCACTGAAAAAAATGATGAGTAAAATTTACTTTAATTTAACGCTTCGCAACTTTCTGCATTTGCTTTTTTTAAGTAAATTTAATTTCAGATAAATTTAAGTAACTTCAACTCAGTTTCAAGACTTAAATAGAGTTACACAGAGTAAATAAGTGAACTTCAGTCAATCCTTTCTGTTAGTAAACTTTACTTCATTTATTTTTACTGAATCAATCCTTTCTTTTATTAAACTTTACTTCATTTATTTTTACTGAATCAATCCTTTCTTTTAGTAAACTTTACTTCATTTATTTTTACTGAATCAATCCTTTCTTTTAGTAAACTTTACAAAATTTATTTTTACTGAATCAATCCTTTCTTTTAGTAAACTTTACTTCATTTATTTTTACTGAATCAATCCTTTCTTTTAGTAAACTTTACTTCCTTTATTTTTACTGAATCAATCCTTTCTTTTAGTAAACTTTACTTCATTTATTTTTACTGAATCAATCCTTTCTTTTAGTAAACTTTACTTCATTTATTTTTACTGAATCAATCCTTTCTTTTAGTAAACTTTACTTCATTTATTTTTACTGAATCAATCCTTTCTTTTAGTAAACTTTACTTCATTTATTTTTACTGAATCAATCCTTTCTTTTAGTAACTTTACTTCATTTATTTTTACTGAATCAATCCTTTCTTTTAGTAAACTTTACTTCATTTATTTTTACTGAATCAATCCTTTCTTTTAGTAAACTTTACTTCCTTTATTTTTACTGAATCAATCCTTTCTTTTAGTAAACTTTACTTCATTTATTTTTACTGAATCAATCCTTTCTTTTAGTAAACTTTACTTCCTTTATTTTTACTGAATCAATCCTTTCTTTTAGTAAACTTTACTTCTTTTATTTTTACTGAATCAATCCTTTCTTTTAGTAAACTTTACAAAATTTATTTTTACTGAATCAATCCTTTCTTTTAGTAAACTTTACTTCATTTATTTTTACTGAATCAATCCTTTCTTTTAGTAAACTTTACTTCCTTTATTTTTACTGAATCAATCCTTTCTTTTAGTAAACTTTACTTCTTTTATTTTTACTGAATCAATCCTTTCTTTTAGTAAACTTTACTTCATTTATTTTTACTGAATCAATCCTTTCTTTTAGTAACTTTACTTCATTTATTTTTACTGAATCAATCCTTTCTTTTAGTAAACTTTACTTCATTTATTTTTACTGAATCAATCCTTTCTTTTAGTAAACTTTACTTCATTTATTTTTACTGAATCAATCCTTTCTTTTAGTAAACTTTACTTCATTTATTTTTACTGAATCAATCCTTTCTTTTAGTAAACTTTACTTCATTTATTTTTACTGAATCAATCCTTTCTTTTAGTAAACTTTACTTCATTTATTTTTACTGAATCAATCCTTTCTTTTAGTAACTTTACTTCATTTATTTTTACTGAATCAATCCTTTCTTTTAGTAAACTTTACTTCATTTATTTTTACTGAATCAATCCTTTCTTTTAGTAACTTTACTTCCTTTATTTTTACTGAATCAATCCTTTCTTTTAGTAAACTTTACTTCATTTATTTTTACTGAATCAATCCTTTCTTTTAGTAAACTTTACTACATTTATTTTTACTGAATCAATCCTTTCTTTTAGTAAACTTTACTTCATTTATTTTTACTGAATCAATCCTTTCTGTTAGTAAACTTTACTTCATTTCTGCATACAATAATACCTAATTACAATTTCTTCATTTATACAATATTACTCAAATAATTTATGATACATACTATATATTATAATTCCTGAACTTTTAATATTTTTTTGTTAAAACACACATATTACACTGTCTCTACACATGGATGGCATGAACTGTAATACGTTCTTTTTAGCAGTGGTGTGCAGTGAGGATCTTGTAAATCATTACATATTTTTAATCAGGAAATATATATTATAGCTATTGTAAACTATAAGCATTTATTTTTATAAATTAAATTAACTAAAATAAAAAACAGCAACTAATTTAAAGCATTAGTCTGTGTTTTTTTTTAGTTTCTACGGGACTCTTATCTGACTGACAGCTGTTTTAACCAATCAGAGCTTTTTAAAAATGGGTTCTGCCCTCGCGTGTGACTGCGTGACCCTTCTGCTGATTATGTGAAGGGTGTAGTAATGAGTCTATTAGCAAGGTCACAGGACAACCTAACCAATCAGATTCATGATTTTCCAGGGGCGGGGCCTAATGGCTGTCTAACCCCCTCTCAGCAGTGCTGTGTTGAATAGGGTACACGTTGCTCAGTGTAAATCGGAGCTCATGCTGGACTAGTTCAATAGTTAGCGAACTATCGAGGAATTGTAACGGTAAATATTGAGTCATATCATATTAAAAAGCCTTTTTAAAGGCTGTCCTTTAATGTAAAGCTAATTCACAATAACAGGCAGTCTGACTGGTGAGTTTTTGTGTGTACTTAATGTTTTGGCTGACTTGGATAGCGCGTTGTTTGGATGTTAGCATAGTTAGCTAACCCTCCTGCCGTCCTTCTTTCCGCCACAAACCCTGAAGATATCAGCCAATAGAATTCGCTGAGGGAGGCGACCCTGACCCCGCCCCCAAACTGTCAAAACCACCCCTTTCAAAACAAAAGCCGCAGGTAATTCGCACGGCGCACGAGAAGAGAACTGTGAATTTGAGAGGAAAATAAAACAACCGAGAGGAGAAAAATGAAGCTGGAGAGAGATATTCTGTTCAGCGTGCTCACAATTTTCATTTTTTGCTCGTGAGTTTCACATTTGCGCTCACAAGAAGTTCATTTACACACGCAAAATGTTAAAACACTTTTTTCACCTGGTATTTTTGCGCCCCCGACATTGATGTGACGCCATAGTTCTAATATCAATCTATGTGGGGGGTGTCACGTCTCTAGACTCTCCTCTTACACTCCCGAACTCCATTTCCCAGAATCCCACTGGCAATTACGTCTCCGTCAGCCGCTCACCCTCACCCAATCGCGTTACGCTCCCCCGTTCAGACTCACCTGTATTCTAGGAAGTTCCGGTTCATAGTAATTCTAGGTTTTGTATATATAGGGTTTTGTTAGCGTCTGTACTTTGCGAGGTATTATGGACTCGTGTTGCGTACTGAGCTTTTTTCCCAACCTTTTTCTGTCTGCCCTTTTGTCTTTTGAATGAATGAATGAGGCGCCTTTCTAGAAACCCAAGGACGATTTACAATTAACACGTTTTACACACAAGCACATTACACATCAACACTCATCCACACGCCGGTGAGAAGCAGCAGCCAATAGCGCACAGCGTACTCTCAACCGGAAACAACCTCCACCTGGAGGAGGACTGCATCGGGCACTACAGCAATTACCAAGGACAGAGTGCCAATCGATATCTGGGCACAGTCATACACACACATTTACACACACACTTACACACACTTACATACATACCACACACTTACACAAACAGACCAGATCAATTTTTAGAGTATTCAATTTTTCTGGGCAATTTAGAGTATCCAATTTACCTGATCTCCATGTTTTTGGACTGTGGGAGGAAACCGGAGTCCCCGGAGGAAACCCACGCAGACACGGGGAGAACATGGAAACTCCACCCAGATAGGGACTTAAACCCAAGACCCCAGTGCTGGGAGGCGAACGTGCTAACCACTAAGCCACCGTGCCGCTTTTGTTATGACCCTTTTTTCTGTATTACGGATTTTGCCTTTTGTCTTTGCCCTTATCGGATTTGTCGAACTATCGGACTGTCTCCTTGGCTTCAGATCTTGGGCTGTTTTCTGTACTACGTCTCCTGTTTACACTGTGAGTGTTGTTAAACCTGTTCTCTGGCTGTGTTATCCTGTTTACTGCCCTGTAAATAAACCAGTCTTTACCTTTTACTCTGCAAGTGTCTATCCTATCTGTCTGGCGTTACAGGGGGCATGTAATATCCATGTGTTGAGACAGTGAGACTTGGTCTGTTTACAAAATAAGTAAATAAAATATTTAAAAAATGTAATATAAAATAAATGATTTGAGTAATATTGTATAAATTAAGAAATTGTAATTGCTTGGCTGTGGAATAAGAGTTTACCTGTTTTGGGTTCGATTTGCCAGCAGATTAATCGCTGTTCTGACCTTGCAGTTGGACGCTGTTGGATGTTCTCAGCTTCTGCCATCTGCTGCAGTTCTGATTGGCTGAGTTTCTCCATCACAGACGTGTTAAAGTCCTTTTCTCTGAGTTTATTCAGAGCTGAAGCGCGTCGGTTTAATAACGGCTCCTCAGAACCTGAGCAGAACATTTTCACAGACCGGTGAGAAAAAACTTCAGCTCTGAAAGAATAAAAAACATCTGCAGTTTGTTTCTGAAAAATACTTCAGACATACAGACAATATATTACACCCAAACACGTACAGACACTCGTCTGCACAGCTGAAGAATTTACATAATGCAATCAAATCCTCACAGCAATGCTTAAGAGTCTTATCTAGACAGTAGAGACAGTTACTCAATAAACATCCATAAATAAACACTTTTATTTCTGCACAAAACAACTTGATTTGCAGCTTCAGTGGTTGACAAGTGGTTGGTAGGGGGTTGCAAGGTGGTTGCTGTGGTGCTTCTAAGGCATTGCTATGTGATTGCTATGGTGATGCTAGGATGTTGGTGAGGTGTTGCTAGATGGTGCTATTATATTGCTAAGTGGTTGCTAAGGGGTTGCTATGTGCATGCTATGGCGAACATTATGGTTTCCCAAGTGGTTTTTAAGTGGTTTCTAAGTGGTTGCAGGATGCTCCCTATGGTGTTGGTAGGTGGATGTTATAGTTTCCCAAGTGGTTGCTAGGTGTCTGCTGTGGTGATCCTAAGGCATTATTATGTGCTTGCTGTGGTAATGCTAGGTGGGCATTATAATTTCCTAAGTGGTTGCTGTGGTGCTCCTAAGACTGTGCTATGCGCTTGCTATGCGCTTGCTAGATGGTTGCTATTGGGTTGCTAAGTGGTTTCTATGTGCTTGCTATGGTGTTGCTACGTACATGTTATGGTTTCCCAAGTGGTTGACAAGTGGTTGGTAGGTGGTTGCTAGGTGGTTGCTGTGGTGCTCCTAAGGCATTGCTATGTGCTTGATATGGTGATGCTAGGTTGTTGGTAAGGTGATGCTAGATGGTTCCAATTGTGATGGTAGATGGTGTGTTGCTAAGTGGTTGCTATGTGATTGCTATGGTGATGCTAGGATGTTGGTGAGGTGTTGCTAGATGGTGCTATTATATTGCTAAGTGGTTGCTAAGGGGTTGCTATGTGCATGCTATGGTGAACATTATGGTTTCCCAAGTGGTTTTTAAGTGGTTTCTAAGTGGTTGCAGGATGCTCCCTATGGTGTTGGTAGGTGGATGTTATAGTTTCTCAAGTGGTTGCTAGTTGTCTGCTGTGGTGATCCTGTGGTTTAAGGCATTATTATTTGTTTGCTATGGTAATGCTAGGTGGACATTATGATTTCCTAAGTGGTTGCTGTGGTGCTCCCAAGACAGTGCTATGTGCTTGCTAGATGGTTGCTATTGGGTTGCTAAGTGGTTGCTATGTGCTTGCTATGGTGTTGCTACGTAGACGTTATGGTTTCCCAAGTGGTTGACAAGTCATTGGTAGGTGGTTGCAAGGTGGTTGCTGTGGTGCTCCCAAGGCATTGCTATGTGCTTGATTTGGTGATGCTAGGTTGTTGGTAAGGTTGGTAAGCTATGTGATTGCTATAGTGTTGCTAGGTGGATGTTATGGTTTCCCAAGTGGTTACTAAATGGTTGCAAGGTGGCACCGATGGTGTTGGTAGGTGGATGTTATGATGTCCTAAGTAATTGAAGGTGGTTGCTGTGGTGATCCGAAGGCATTGTTATGTGCTTTCTGTGGTGTTGCTAGGTGGATTTTAAGGTGTCCCAAGTTGTTTCTAGGTGGGTGCAAGGTGGTTGCTGTGGTGCTCCTAAGGCATTGTTAAGTGCTTGCTATGGTGTTGCTAGGTGGATGTTATTTTCCCAAGTGGTTTTCAAGTTGTTACTAAGTGGTAGCAAGATGCTCCCTATGGTTTTGCCAAGTGGATGTTATTGTGGTCCAAGTGGTTGCTCAGTAGTTGCTAGTCGGTTGCTGTGGTGCTCCTAAGACATTGCTATGTGCTTGATATGGTGATGCTAGGTTGTAGATGGTTGTAATTGTGTTGCTAAGTGGTTGCTAGGGTGTTGCTAAATGGTTCTAATTGTGATGCTAGATGGTTTCTATTGTGTTGCTAGGTGGTTGATATGTGCTTGCTACAGTGTTGCTATGGTGTCCAAAGTGGCTGGTAGATGGTTGCAAGGTGCTCCTAAGGTGTTGATATGTGCGTGCTATGGTGTTTCAAGTTGTTGCCAAGTAGCTGATAGATGTTTGCAAGGTGGTTGTTAGTGCTCCTAAGGTGTTGCTAGGTGGATATTATGATATCCCACATAGTTCCCAATTGGATGCTAGGGGGTTGCAGGGTGGTTGCTTTAGTGTTCCTAAGGCATTGTTAGGTTCTTGCTATGGTGTTGCTAGGTGGATATTTTGGTGTCCCAAGTGGTTGCTAGGTGGTTGCAGTGATGTTCTTAAGGCGTTGCTATGAGCTTGCTGTGGTGTTGCTAGGTGGATGTTATGGTGTCTCAAGTGGTTGGCAAGAGATTACTAAATGGTTGCTTGCGCATTCCTAAATTATTGCTATGGTGCTCATATGGTTTCAGGTGTTTCAGGTGGTTTTCAAGTGGTTTCTAGATGTTTGCGTTTGTGTTTTTTATGTAGGTGGTTGCCAAGGTTTTGCTACTACTACAACTACTACTACTAAAGTAGAAAAATCTCTTTTGTTATATTTCTAATGCCTTCTTTAGAATAACTCTTAGGAATAACAGTCTTAGCACACAAGCAGTGAATATATACAGTATAATATATATATATATATATTTAATGGGTTTAACATAGATGGGACCGCTTCTGTTGTATAAACTATGTTTGGATGTTCTGGTAATAAATGCAGGTATTTGTAGCGGCAGCAGCAGCAGAATCTCAGGTAAGTGGTTTAGAGAAGAGTCTGGTTCAGTAACTACAGAGCTGATCATTAGACTCAGCTATTCAGAGGGAAAATGCATCTGCTCTCAGATTCAGGAGAAGGGGGGATTTAACAGAGGATGAAAATGGTCAGAGCTGAGAGAACAGACTGAAACAGACTGAAACTCAGATTTCAGCACTGAAATAAAACATGAAACAAAGACCAGAAATGATCTAATTCTCATTTATTAACCATAAATATCCTCTTTAAATACCCTTTTAAATGTCCTCACTTTTACCTGTTCAAAATGTGTTAATTTGATTGACTGATTGATTAATTTAGTGACTGATTGATTAATTAAGTAAGTTCAGTACATTAAACAGAACTAAATAAAGGTAACTGAAATTCGGCTGTGCTGAACTAATATTTATATATCTATATATCTATTCTAAGATAGTTCACAAATCTCTGTGTGTTTTTAATACATTTCTGTGCATTTTATTTTAGTAGGCAGTGTTTAGGCCATACTACTAATATTAACTATTTATACTGATATTACTACTACTGATACTAATATTACGATCACTTCTAATATTAATACTAATATTACTAATACTAATATTACTATTAATACTCATATTACTACGAATACTAATATTACTACTAGTACTATTACTAGTAATACTAATATTACTACCACTACTAATACTTATACTACTACCACTACTGATACTAATATTACGGTCAATTTTAATATTAATTTTAATATTACTGCTAATACTAATATTACTACTAATACTAATATTACTGCTAATACTAATATTACTACTAATACTAATATTACTGCTAATACTAATATTACTACTAATACTAATATTACTAGCAATACTAATATTACTACTAATACTAATATTACTGCTAATACTAATATTACTGCTAATACTAATATTACTACTAATACTAATATTACTGCTAATACTAATATTACTGCTAATACTAATATTACTACTAATACTAATATTACTGCTAATACTAATATTACTGCTAATACTAATATTACTAGCAATACTAATATTACTACTAATACTAATATTACTGCTAATACTAATATTACTACTAATACTAATATTACTGCTAATACTAATATTACTAGCAATACTAATATTACTACTAATACTAATATTACTGCTAATACTAATATTACTACTAATACTAATATTACTGCTAATACTAATATTACAACTAATACTAATATTACTACTAATACTAATATTACAACTAATACTAATATTACTGCTAATACTAATATTACAACTAATACTAATATTACTGCTAATACTAATATTACAACTAATACTAATATTACTGCTAATACTAATATTACTGCTAATACTAATATTACTGCTAATACTAATATTACTGCTAATACTAATATTACTGCTAATACTAATATTACTGCTAATACTAATATTACTACTAATACTAATATTACTGCTAATACTAATATTACAACTAATACTAATATTACTACTAATACTAATATTACTGCTAATACTAATATTACTGCTAATACTAATATTACTACTAATACTAATATTACTGCTAATACTAATATTACTACTAATACTAATATTACTGCTAATACTAATATTACTGCTAATACTAATATTACTACTAATACTAATATTACTGCTAATACTAATATTACAACTAATACTAATATTACTGCTAATACTAATATTACAACTAATACTAATATTACTACTAATACTAA
Source organism: Astyanax mexicanus (assembly GCF_023375975.1). Classification (NCBI taxonomy): domain Eukaryota; kingdom Metazoa; phylum Chordata; class Actinopteri; order Characiformes; family Acestrorhamphidae; genus Astyanax; species Astyanax mexicanus. Next base: position 37,318,860 of record NC_064429.1, read on the forward strand.
TATTACTGCTAATACTAATATTACTGCTAATACTAATATTACTGCTAATACTAATATTACTACTAATACTAATATTACTGCTAATACTAATATTACTACTAATACTAATATTACTGCTAATACTAATATTACTGCTAATACTAATATTACTACTAATACTAATATTACTGCTAATACTAATATTACAACTAATACTAATATTACTGCTAATACTAATATTACTACTAATACTAATATTACTGCTAATACTAATATTACTGCTAATACTAATATTACTACTAATACTAATATTACTGCTAATACTAATATTACTGCTAATACTAATATTACTACTAATACTAATATTACTACTAATACTAATATTACTACTAATACTAATATTACTGCTAATACTAATATTACAACTAATACTAATATTACTACTAATACTAATATTACTACTAATACTAATATTACTGCTAATACTAATATTACAACTAATACTAATATTACTACTAATACTAATATTACTGCTAATACTAATATTACTACTAATACTAATATTACTGCTAATACTAATATTACAACTAATACTAATATTACTACTAATACTAATATTACTGCTAATACTAATATTACTGCTAATACTAATATTACTACTAATACTAATATTACTGCTAATACTAATATTACTGCTAATACTAATATTACTACTAATACTAATATTACTACTAATACTAATATTACTACTAATACTAATATTACTGCTAATACTAATATTACTGCTAATACTAATATTACTACTAATACTAATATTACTACTAATACTAATATTACTACTAATACTAATATTACTGCTAATACTAATATTACAACTAATACTAATATTACTACTAATACTAATATTACTGCTAATACTAATATTACTACTAATACTAATATTACTATCACTACTCATTCTTATATTACTACCTCTACTGATACTAATATTATGATCACTTCTGATATTAATACTAATATTACTACTAATGCTAATATTACAACCACTACTACTATTACTATAACTACGACTATAAATTTAAGTAGTTATATTAGTAATAATATTATTATTACTATTTATTAATATTAGTAATATTATTAACTCGAAATGTACAAAAGTCATGCACTAATTCTCTTAATTAATCATGTTTTGAGTGTAATGTAAAATAATAATAAACCAATCAGAGCATCTCTCTCTTGTTCATCATTCTCTTTAAGAGTAGATCAGGTGAGCTCTGATTTATTTGTTGGATTGCTATTGTAACGGTGCAGCTACCTGGACGTTTCCAACAAACTCTTCTCAGCAGAGGAAACTGAGCTGCTGGTTGACGCTGTGAAGGAGCTCCAGCAGCTCATTTACGGGAACAGCAATGTTATTTTATTTACTATTCTGTTTATTGTTGATGTAAAAGTTGGGTTTGTGCTGCTGTGTGTTCATGTGTGTGTAATAAGTGGGGGTGTACGCTCGGCTCGGCACAGCGCCTGCGTTACCGAGATAGCGATGAACGTCTGACTGTCGGCGTCTGTCTAGGTTGTATTCAGTCAGTGGAGCTCCTGTGTTTTCTGTTACCAAGATAAACAAGATAAAACTCCAGAAATGTACCTGAACACACCTCATTTCCAGAACACCACGCCCATCAGTGTAGATATATTCAGAAGATCTGCTGCGGTTTAAATAAAGCAGGAGGAAAATAGGAGTCGGATCCCAGAGTAGCCATTCTTCAGCTTCCATCCATTAGCATTTATACCCAGCGTGCACCACTCCTGATGCAGGAGCCTGAAAAAAGCAGCAGTGAGGTTTTTTTTAGTTGGACTGTGAGGAGATTCAGGCCTACCCGAATAAAATGTTATTTTAAAATATATCTGAGGCTTTATTTCCTTTTGTGTTGATCTGAATGGGTGAACCACTTTCTGCAAAATCAACAGCATACCACAGAGCATTACTCAACCTGACACAGCATGAGCTGCACAAAATACTGAACATAATACTGTAAAAAATAAGACTAACAGATCAACAAAAAAAAAAAGATTTATCTTGACTGTAAGAAAACATTTACAGCTGTGGAATGACAAGAAAGATTCAGAGCTTTCAGACCTCAAATAATGCAAAGAAAACAAGTTCATATTCATAAAGATTTAAGAGTTCAGAAATCAATATTTGGTGAATTTTTCATGAATCTTGTCATCATGTTCTCCTCCACCAGTCTTACACACTGCTTTTGGATAACTTTATGCTGCTTTACTCCTGGTGTAAAAATTCAAGCAGTTCAGTTTGGTGGTTTGATGGTTTGTGATCATCCATCTTCCTCTTGATTATATTCCAGAGGTTTTAAATTTGGTAAAATCAAAGAAAATCTAATTTTATAATAATTTTAAAGTTCTTATAATGTTGGAGTTTCCTTGAATGGGAAAAAACCCACCTTAAGGTGCACTTAAATTTGTATTATTTTTAAAAAAAATCATCAGTGCTCCTTATAATCCGATGCTCATTATATATGAATTCTACCAGTCAGTTCTCCAGCACGAGACTCGAGCAGCATTAGCATTAGCATTAGCCGCTAACTGCTTTTTCCTCATTCAGAAGTGAGTATTATCAGCCCGTAGTCTGCTCCTAACCTTGGCTAGCACTGCTGGAGCAGCATTAGCATTACCCTTTAACCATGCTAAGTGCTTCCTCTTTCGCCATTCAGAGGTGAATATTATCAGCATGTAGCTTGCTCCTAACCTAGGCTAGCACTCCTGGAGCGGATAGCCGCTAAATGCTAATGCTCCAGCCTTAGTGCTGGAAACATTTGGGAATCTAAGCTTAATGTACATAAACAGAAGTGCTTTACTAATGCAAATAAACAGTTTTCAAGAGAGAAATCTGTGTAGATTAACATCCAGCGCTCGTTATTACTTTGAAAGGAAGTCTTTTTTAAGAATTACAGTTTTGTTTACTTAGCTGAGCTTTACTGAACTTAGTTAGCTAAACCACCAGTTAGCTAAATTAGAATTTCTCCTAAAATGCGGCTTATAATACATTGAGCCTTATAGTACAAAAAATACGGTAGACAAACAACTTTTATTTTTTATTTTTGTGTTTTTACAGCTGGGCTCTGCAAAAACATACAGCTTGTCCAAGTTACTCTTAATTTACACCCTATCACATCCATATATTACAAAAACAAAAAGTACAATATACTATCCTTAGAACATTTAATCTCTCAGGTATTCTGAATATTCTGGATTTTAACGTTTTTAAACGTTCTGGTAGCATCGGTGCAACTTTACTTGGGGCTTACTTGGGTTTTACCACTTAATTTAGGGAATGTTTTTTTTTTTACGTTTGAATGATGTTAAAATTTTTTATTTGAAGTATTATTCTAACTGGCTAAATTTTGGGAACGTTGTGATGCAAACCGTTACGGTAACACTTTATTAGGCGCTTATTAAAATCTTATTATTTGCTTAATAAAGCCTTAATTAGACATTTGTAAATTATTTATTCACTACATATTAGGCTTTATTCTGTGTTATTGGTGCTTAATTAGGGGTTTGTTATTAGTTATTTTAGTGCACAATAAACAGTTATGTTAGCACCCTGTTAAGCAGATTATTAAGCATTATTAACTATTAGCTAATTCTACATGTTACTAGTGTTATTATAATTGCCAGCAGTTTGATCTATGTGAGTTTGGCAAGGTTATGGCTGTGCTGGAGATAATTAAGAGTTAATAAGGGGTTAATAAGTCACTATTAGACCAAAGTGAGCATCTAAAGTGAGCATCTGTTCATCACTAATTACACACTAAAACGAACTGAATAAATATTTAATCAATCACAGACCCCTAATTAAGCACCAATAACACAGAATAAAGCCTAATAAGTAGTGAATAAATAATTTACAAATGTCTAATTAAGGCTTTATTAAGCAAATAATAAGACATTAATAAGCACCTAATTTGTGTTCCTTAAAATAAAGTGTTACCGTAACGGTTTGCATCACAACATTCCCAAAATTTAGCCAGTTGAATAATACTTAAAATAAAAAATTAAAACATCATGGAATAAACACAGAATAAAGCCTACGTTACCTAAGTTACAAAGGTCTAATTAAGGCTTTATTAAGCAAATAAGACATTAATAAGTGCCTAATTTGTGTTCCTTAAAATAAATTGTTACCATGATTACGATTTCACATGTTTTCCGAAGGTTCCTGAAACATTATTTCGGTAACATTATAGGCTAACCTTCCTGGAACCTTTCTAACCTGTAAAACATTGCTAAATGTTTTGATAACGTTCTCTGTTAGCTGAGATTGTTGGTAAACTCTGTGAACTGCTCAAACAAAAGACTATTGTTTTTCTTTCCTACAATCGTCAAATCGCCTTGAAACTGCTCACTTTTAAACTTTCTACACTATACCTTCTAAACAATTCACAGCTGCTTTCAAGGTTTTCAATCTCAAGAACACTCAATAACTTGAGGAAGATGATGAGGAAAAAGACTCAAGGAACCAAGGGCATAGATCCAATCAACAATGAGCCAAAGCCAGACATATAAAGGATCATCTGGAGACGATAAGATAAGTGTTGACCTCTATATTTTAACTGTTAGTTTCTGCTAAAACTTAAGGTCATTCAATCCAAAAGAAGGGATTTCAAGAACTTTGAATGTATCATTAAGTGGAGTCTCTGCAAAGAGCATCAAGTCCATTATAATGATGACAGTGGCACTCATCAGGAACATCTCAGTTCACTTTTAAACTACATTTCTGCACTACATTTTCTATAAAGATTGCAGCTGCTTTCAAGGTTTTCAATCTCAAGAGCACTCGAGAACAGGAAGATGTTGAGGAAAAAGACTCGAGGAACCTCGAAGGGCACAGACCCAATCAACAGTAAGCCAAAGCCAGACATATAAGGGCTTATCTGGAGAAAATAAGATAAGATTTGCTGTCATTTTCTGCTCAAACTGAAGCACAGTCAATCCAAAAGGATTTTTTTAAAGAACTTTGAAAGTATCTTCAGGTGCAGTTACCGAAAAGATTATAATGATGAATTATCATTATCATTATCATTATCAATTATCAATGATCAATTATAATGATGAAACTGGCACTCATCAGGCTACTCTAACTCTCAGTTTCTGTTAAAACTGAAGCACAGTCAATCCAAAAGTTTTTTTTAGAACTTTTTCAAGTTCAGTCTATTTCAGTTTCAACTATTTTCAAGTGCAGTCACCGCAAAGACCGTCAAAAATGTTATAATGATGGAACTGGCACTCATCAGGACACTCCAACTGTCAGTTATTGCTAAAACAAAAGCACAGTCAATCCAAAATTCAAGAACTTTAAAAGTGCCATTAGGTGACGCCATGGTCTCTTAAAACTATCTATCGCTGGGTTTGTAGAATTGTGGTGGTTTTAGCAGCATTTATAGCATCTCTATTCTTGCCGAAAGAAATTAGTTTATTTAATCAATAATACACTCGAGTTTTATGCTATAATATGTAATATTGGATGGATGGATGGATGGATGGATGATGGATTGATGGATAGTAATACATGGAGAACTTCGGTTACAGTGCATTACAAGCAGATAATGGCACTCATAGAACGCCTCTTAACCAATCACATGAGAACACAGGGTGGGAACAAACTGTGGTATAATAACTAAATAAATTCAATTCATTTTTGGGTAATGCAGATTGTGTATCAACACTTTTACTTAACGCTAGACCTCTAGACCACGTGAAACTATTAATTTGCGTTTTTGTGCATTTTTGAGAAGTTAAAACACCCTACCTACTTACACAATCTTACATAATTGTGTCCACCATCCAACCAAGTGTCAAATCTTATCGAAGTGAAGGACATCTTTGATTTATTGTAATTATTATGTAATTAAGATCCCTGAACAAACGGCGTTGATTGTGGTGTCCTCCCCTCGGGAACTGTGGTTATATAATTAGTCCTCTGGACTCTCGCCTAATTATATATTGTTGCTTCAAGAAACGTCCACCATTTATCATCTGCACTGGAACATCTATTATTCAGACACTTTGGGGCTAAAATGAAGATAAATTAGTCGAGCCGTTGTTGCGTAATTGTTGAGGTAATTATAAAGTCCATTCGTTCGCATTGTACTGAGTGTTATAGTTCTGTAATGATAATAAAAAAGTCATAGTGTTCAATATACTGTAGCTGAGATTTAGAAGGTTATCTTCTATACTTTTGTGTCCAAATATTTGTGGACACATCTTCTATGTTAGTGAATGCATTTGGCCATTGGTGTAGAAACCGTGGTGGATTTGTCCCCTCCAAAAATTATACAGCAGAAAAAGCCTAAAGTGTTTTAAAATAAACTTTTATTTTGAAAGCACGCTGAAATCTGCAACCCCCGCCATGAAAAGCACCTCCTCTTGGGAGCGTATTTCTTAGTAAAGTTATCTAAATAAAGCAATTATCTACACTTTTATAAAGAAAACCAAGAGAGGGTGCTTTTCATGGCGGAGGAGCAGATTTAGACACTATACTATGATGCTAAATTCAGCACCCCGCCAGGAAAAGCACCACCTCTCAGGAGAGGCTGCAGGTGACGTTTCTTTTTCCTGAGTCAGCGTAGCTTAAAACAGTATCTTAGGTATTTCATTTTCTAAGTAAAATTAAAACTGAAGCACAATCAATCCAAAAGAAGAAATTCCAACAACTTTGAGACGATCCTCAAGAGCAGTCAGCGCAAAGACCATCAAAAACCGTTATAATGATGGAACAGGCACTCATCAGGATACTCCAACTGTCAGTTTCTGCTAACGTAAAGTGGACAAAAGTTGAAAAGTCATAAAAGAAGTTTATAAAGAAGCTTAGAGCACTTTTTAAAAGTGATGAAACGCAAAGTGTATGAACCCCAATATACAGTATAGAATTTTGTGTTTTATCTTTAAAAAAAAATCAATTTCAGACATTGCAGATCTTATAAACATCCAAGAAACGTTGAGATGGCATCAATTTAAGGCTAGTATTGTAGTTTTGGTGTATTATATCAACAAATATGAAGCATTAATGCAGAAAAATACATCTTAGCGAGATTTTTTTGTGGTTTACAGGGACGTTCATGCATTTTTCAACCATAATTCACTTTTTAACACCCGCGAGTAAATAGAACTGCCCAATGGAGTTGATTGGATGCTCCTGAAGACAGTGATTGATCTGGATCCAGAGGGATTATCTGAGGAACTGGACTGGACTGATGGGCAGGTCTACTGGAGCAGAGCCAGTGGCTATACTGTTATACACTAATGCATAATACATTAATGATCTGTCAGCAGCTCCATCTGCTGCATCCCAGCAGCTCAGATCCAGCCTGTGCTGTACCAGTTCAGTGTTCAGTGGTGTGTAGAGTTACTGAAGATCATATTTCAGCTCTAAAATCAGGAGAAATGCACAAAAAGTACAGAACTGATATTAGAGGAGGTTCTCCAGAACTTCTACACCTTCATAATATAATGTATTCTCACCAGGATGTTTCTTACATTTAATAATTAGACTTTCATTTCCTTTGATTGCAGATGCTATGAACCAAATATATTATATACAGTATTATTAACAGTGTTGGGCACGTTACTTTGAAAAAATTAGTTATAGTTAATAGCTACTTCTCCAAAAAAGTAACTGAGTTACTAACTGAGTTACTCCAATATAAAAGTAACTAGTTACCAGTAAAAGTAACTATTGCATTACTTTTGTTACTTGCCCCCGTAAAAAAAAAGAAACAAAAGAAAATAAACTATTTAATTACTATTATTATTAGAAAAATAACAAACGAAAATAAACCCAAAATGATGACAAAAATAATAAAAATAGAAAGGAAAAACTCCACACGACCAAACAAAATTACTAAGACTTGTAATACAGAAAAAGAAACGGAAAAACCAAATACGAGTCTTTATTTTAACGCCGTTACTCCCAGCACTGATTATTAATACAGTATATACAATTGTACGTAAAAAAAAAAAAAAACTACAAAAATGCTTGTTCTCCTCGTGGTTTTAGTTTTATTTTCTCTTCTGTTGGGTCTCATTTGTTCTTCTTAGTGTTTCTACCTCATACTCATTCAGTCAACTTTTTTCCACTTTTGATTTAGTGGTTCTTTCTGATGCTATTAGAGAGATTTTCCCTTTAAATATTGTCTTTTTCATTTCCTGGTTTCTTTCAGTGGTTCTTTCTTGTTCTTGTGTTGGGAGTTTGTTCCTTTGAGTCTTGTTCTTGCTTTTGAGTTTTGGTCTTGCTTTTGAGTCTTGTCTTTTAAGTCTTTTCTGAGTCTAGGTTTCTTCATTCGTTCTTTCTTATGCTCTTTGGGCTATATTTCCATTGAGTCTTGGTGTTGCTTTTGAGTCTTGTCTTTTAACTCTCTTTTTAAGTAAAGGCTTATTGCAGTGGTTCTTCCTCATGCTCTTCGAGGGTTCCTTAAATCTTGGTCTTGCTTTTGAGTCTTGTCTTATAACTCTTTTTGAGTCGAAGTTTCTTTTAGGGGTTCTTCTGGTTCTTTCTTATGCTCTTTGAGAGTTTTTCCTTTGAGCCTTGGTCTTACCTTTGAGCCTTGGTCTTGCGTTTTTAGTATTGGTATTGTCTTTGAGTCTTGATCTTGCTTTAGAGGAAAGATTTAGATTTACTTTATTAGATTTTGGTTCTTTTTTAAGTCATTTCTTCAGGTGCTCATATGGAGTGTTGGTAAATCTCAGTGGTTCTTCATGCATCAACTCTGTGTAGAGTTTCTCTTATTTCTTGTTTTGTTCTTCCTTAAGCCTTTCTTTAAATTTAGTGTATTTCCAGCATTTTTTCTGCACGCTCCTTTAAATTCTGGTTCTAATTTTGAGTTTTTTTAGAGTCTTATTTGCCTTCCAGTCATTTTTCTAACCCTTTTCCAGCAGACGTGATGCAGAACGCTGGGTTGGCACACCGTCAGCCCAATAAAACCATGCTTATAAATATTGAGTGTCAATCATCCTGCAGATAAACAATATTCATATCATTTAGCAGCTCAGCGGGAGATCAGGTGATGCTCAGCAGTTTTCCTCCTTCAATAAATTAAATTATCATTTAGAATCCGTCGCTAATCTCCTCATGTTCTGCTCGTATTATATTACAATATTTATGAGGATCTGAGTCGCTGTAGTGTGAGTAATGTGATAAACAGAGGACATCAGGCCAAATACGTTTCACAGCACGATGAGCTTCCTATGAAATCTTAATTTTCACTTCTAAAATTGCTTATAAACAAAAAACAGAACAACACAGCTCTCTGTTCAGCTTTTTACACGTTCTGAGGCTATCCTGTTAACCACAGAAATATATAAATATATAAATATGTGTTTAAAATGCACAAAAACACATAATATATCTTATATTTTGTGAAACACATTTATTAAAACAGAAAGAGAGAACAGGAAGTGGCACAGTCAGGGCACTGCTGCCCTCTTGTGGGAAAAACAATATTACACCAACTTAGTACAGTTTCCTTTACTAATGCATAAAAAATACTAATTAAAAGATAGAAATAATTACCTTAATTTACATAAATATTATCAGCCCTTAATTATTTCGTGATTTAAGAATAAAGTTTTAAGATAAAAGTTCTCAAAGGTCTTTTTGCAGTATGTCCTGCAACATAGCAGTTGTAATGCTAAAACTACTATACTACTATTATAACTATACTACTTTTATTACTATACTGTATGTATTACTGTACTACTGTTATTACTTTACAATAGTTATTGCCATATGTTTTTAATCCCTTTGATGCTGCAAATGCTCTGCAACATTGTAACATTGTAACAACGTTTTCCCTTAATGTATTACCAAGAGAAAATAAAGGCTGATTGATTGATTGATCAGTGAATAATAAAATATATGGGAAATATACTGTAGAAATTATGTTATAATTTACGTTATCTACGTTAACCGCTAGAGGGAGCCCGAGAGTAAGTCCAAAACGAATGGGGGTGAATGGAGCTAAAACTCAAATTAAAAATAAAACTAAAAATCTTATCCAGGAAATAATTTTAATTTTAGAAAGTAGAATAATATACAGTACCAATCAAAAGTTTAGACAGCTTAATTTCAATTTTTTTCATTATTTTAAAATGTTCCGCACTGTAGATTAATACTAAACTCATCCAAGTTTAAAGAAAAACATGGAATAATTTATTAAACAAAAAATTGTTAAACAAACCAAAATATGTTTTTATATTTTAGATTCTTTAAAGTATCTCCTCTTGTTTTGATGATCAGTTTTGATCATCTCTGCTGGAATTCAGGCTTTCAGTAAACAGATTTAATAGATAATAGATTTAGTTATCAGATAATCACAGATTTAAAACAAGATCATCAATAAAATAAAGGGCAGTGAGACTGCAGGAAATATAAAAAATAAAAGAAAAAATAATTACCATTTATAATATTTAACAAAAAATTACAACACACCGTTAAAAAGCCGACAAAAAAAAGCTGATCCTTTTTAAATCTAGTAAATCTAGTGTTAAAATGAATGCTTTAACTTGCGTAAGATCAAAAAAAAAATTGTACATAGGATATGTCAATATGGATTAAACCAAACACATTTTCAGTTAAAGCTGTAATTAAAATATATATATATATATTTTTTTTTTACGATTTTTTTTATTTTATAACAGAAGCTACAATAATAATAATAATAATAATAATAATAATAATAATAATAATAATAATAATATACCAAAATATAGCAGAAAATCATATGACAATTTAATATATATATTTTTTTTAAACATTTAAACAAGTGAAAAAAAAACTTGAATTGGAAACTGTATCTGATTTTTCTAATAGAATTCTCTATCTCTTTTTCTATCTTTATTTTAACTATATTTTATTAAAAATAAAGGCTTTTTAAAATATCTTTAAAACAATGGCTGTCATAAATGCATAAATGCGCCTCTCAGCCAATCACAGCGCGTGTTTATCGTGACGTATCATTAAATTCTTCGCTGGATGATATCAGCGGATATTGGTTGGCCCCGCCCCCCTGAGCGCGAGCGGCACTGCTGACTGCCAGAGCCTACTAAACACAACACCAGCCGTGCACCAATCAGGAGCGTGTAGAGGCGGGCTTAGGCCTAAACCCCGCGCTGCTATTGGTTGAGTCTCGCGTCAGTCAGTCATTGAGAGCAGCGGTAGTCGGTAGAGCTGTAGGCCGAGTAGCGGAGCCGGAGCGCGGGGTGATATCAGCGCTGTAACCGCGAGCGGAGCGCGAGCTGCGGAGGATTCACCGCATCATCACTGTGAGTACCTGTTTACCGAGCCGCTGCGGGGCGGGCAGTGCGGGGCCTGCGGGGGAAATGCGGGAAAAACACGCAGAAACAGGCTGTGTCTGGATGTACTGGTCTCTATGGGGTGGAAAAGACCCGGATGGTCACAAGACGGTCCTGTGATGAAGAGAAGGAGGAGGAGGAGGATAATGGTGATGAAGAAGAAAAACATTAATTCTGTTTTATATAACTGTAAAACATGTTTAGATACAGATAGAATTAACTAAGCAAACGGCTAAGAGCCTCCTATTGGATAATCACTGCGGTGATGATTATGTTTCATCTGGCAATAAGTTTAAATAACCCTAACTGATGCACGGAGTAGCTTCTTTTCTATAATCAATTATGTAGTCTAAAAAAACTTTAGAATCTAAACAAACTACACTGTAGTTATAGTAATGCGAGAATCAATGAGAGTTCAGATGGATAACCAGATATGTCTTAGATATGTCTTTACATATATAGGGCTATACAACCATAGGGCTTCACATCTATAAGGCTATTCATCTATTAGGGCTGTCCATCTATAGGTCTTTACATCTATTGGGTTATATATCTACTGGGCTGTCCATCTACTGGGCTGTCCATCTACTGGGCTATCCATCTATAAGACTATCCATCTATAGATCTTTACATCTATAGGGTTGTCCTTCTATAAGGCTGTCCATCTTAAGGGTTCTATATCTACATGACTTTATATCTATAGGTCTTTCCATCTACATGGCTAGTCCATCTATGTCTTTCCATCTTTAGGGCTACACATCTTTAGGGCTGTCCATCTATAGGTCTTTCCATCTATAGGTCTTTCCATCTATAGGTCTTTCCATCTATAGGTCTTTCCATCTATTGGGTTATGCATCTATAGGGCTGTCCATCTATAAGGCTGTCTATCTATTGGGTTATACATCTATAGGGCTATTCATCTATTGGGGCTGCCCATCCATAGGACTGCCCTTCTATAAGGCTGTCCTTCTATAGGACTGTCCATTTATAAGACTATCAATTTCTAGATCTTTACATCTATAGGGTTGTCCTTCTATAAGGCTGTCCATCTTAAGGGTTCTATATCTACAGGGCTTTCTATCTATAGGTATTTCCATCTACATGGCTAGTCCATCTATGTCTTTCCATCTATAGGGCTATGCATCTACTGGGCTGTGCATCTATAGGGCTACATATCTATAAGGCTATTAATCTATAGGGCTATGCATCTATAGGGCTGTCCATCTATCAGGCATAACAGCATTAGAAGAAATGCTATTCTATATATGTGTTTATACTGGATTATCCATATCCTGGAGGAAGACCAGTATTACCAGTTTGTTGACACACTTTCTGACCTCACTGATGCTCTTGTGGCTGAATACAATCAAATCCCCACAGCAGTGCTGCTCCAACATATAGTAGAATGTCTTAATTCTCAGGAGAGACAGTTACTCCAATAATTTTTTTACTTTTGTTCATATCGTTTAGAGGGGGCTGGTAGATTTTAATAAATACTGTATACTATTAATTTTAGAAGTGAAACGAAAACACTGTGTAGTCTTAATTTTAATTCTAGTAAAAATGTTGTATAGTATTTATTTTAATAAAAGATACTGTAACTGTATATTTTTATATTTTATTCATAATACAGTATAGTTTTAATTTTAATCATAACACTCTATAGTTTTAATTTTAATCATAACACTCTATAGTTTTAATTTTAATCATAATACTGTATAGTTTTAATTTTAAAGAAAAAATATGTCTAGTTTTAAATTTAATCATAATACTGTATAGTTTTAAATGTAATTGTAATACTTTATAGTTTTAACTTTAATGTAAAATACTGTATTGTTTTCATTTTTATGTAAAATACTCTATAGTTTTAATTTATAAATAGTATTCAGTTACGTACGGCAGGTGTTTCCATTAAAGTGGCCAGTGTTAGTACAGGTAAGCTGTGTAATGCAGGCTGTGCTGGTGTGGTTTACGGTCTCTGGGCTGTGGGAGTATAGAGGGTATTCAGCTGGTTGGTAACAGGATGCTGTTGAATAGTAAACGAGGTGCTATCGGGTTCCGGCGGAGACGGTTCTCCAGCTGCTGTCCTGAATATAAAGCACCAGGGGGACATTTATATCCACAGTTATTGTAGCTGAGTCTCCTTCCTGTGTGTGTCTCTCAGTGTGTCTTTGCTATCGTAACGACAGGAAAAGTACACATTGCTCGAATTGAAATGAGCAAAAGTCAGGTACTAATTCTCTCATAAGTAGTCATGGGTGTGTTTAATCATGTTTTGGGCGTAACGTGAAATAATAAACCAATCAGAGTGTCTCTTGCTCATCATTCCCTTTAAGAGTAGAACCAGATGAGCTCTGACTTTGGCGGATTGCTATTTTAACGGTGCAGGTACGGGAAGCTCATTTACGGGAACAGCAATGTTATTTTATTTACTATTCTGTTTATTGTTGATGTAAAAGTTGAGTTTGTGCTGCTGCCTTGCCAAGATAGTAATGAACGTCTGACTGTTGACTGGTGTAAGGGTTTTATTCAGTCAGTGGAGCGCCTGTGTTTTCTGTTACTAAAAAAAACAAGTAAAACTTTCCAGAACACCAGGAACGCCCATCAGTGTAGATATATTCAGAAGCTCTTCTGCTGTTTAAACCAGGCAGGAGGAAGAAGGAGTGAAAATAGACTGTTGGAGGGGTGTAAGATAGCAATTAGCATTACAACGCACCTTGCACAGGGTGCCATACGTTAAATTAAAGCGTCAGTCAGTAAGTTTGAGGTGTTTGGGGATTTGGAGCCCTCTCTGGTGAGAATGTGTAATTACACAGAGCATTTGGAAGAGTACTATTAATTTTGTTCATTTTTAAAAAAAATTCATCCATCAAACCTACCAGAACATGAATTAGACGTTGCATTATTTACAATATTTTAGCCCCTCCCACCTCAGGAACACTCCTGCTTTTAATTTTAAACAATAAATCTTAAGCACTGCTGCTTTTAAATGTATAATCATGTTTATTTTGTTGTGTTTTTATTTATTTTAAGGCCAGTAATCTCTGTGAAGATGATCCACAGCCTGTTCCTGGTGAACTCCACGGGGGATATCTTCCTGGAGAAGCACTGGAAGAGCGTGGTGAGCCGCTCGGTCTGTGATTATTTCTTCGAGGCTCAGGAACGCGCCACGGAGCCGGAGAACGTCCCGCCGGTGATCCCCACGCCCCACCACTACCTCATCAGCGTCCTGCGCCACCGCATTTACTTCGTAGCCGTGATTCAGAGCGAGGTCCCGCCCCTGTTCGTCATCGAGTTCCTGCACCGCGTCGTCGACACCTTCCAGGTTCCCGATCTGATTATAGATATCAATATAACTGATGTTTAAATAAAGAAATACTGTATAGAATTAATTTTAATAAAAGATACTGTACATTTTTTTATTTTTTAATTATAGTACTTTATAGTTTAATCTTAATACCAAATACTATATGGTTTTGATTTTAATACAAAATACTATGTAGTATTCATTTAAATACAAAACACTGAATAGTTTTAATTTAAAAGTAAAAAAAAAATACTTTATGATATTTTAATTTTAAAAATAAGTAAATACTTTATAGTTTAGTTTTAATGTAAAATACTGTATAGTTTTAATTTGAATGCAATATACTGCATCGTTTTATTTTTTTATGAAAAATATTGTGTAGTTTTAATTTTAAAAGTAAAGAAAATACTGTATGATATTTTTTTATGAAAACAAATTATAAATACTTTGTAGTTTTACTTTATTAGGACATATTTTATAGTTTTAATTTTAATAGGAAATACTTTGTAGTTTTATTTTTAATAGGAAGTACTGAATAGTATTAATTTTAAAGCAAAATACCATATAGTTTTAATTTTAATACAAAAATCTGTATAGTATTAATTTTAAGGCAAAATTCTGCATAGATTTAATTTTAAAAGTAAAAAAATACTGTATGATATTTTAATTTAAAAAATAAGTAAATACTTTATAGTTTTAATTTTAATGGGAAATACTGCATAGTTTAATTTTAATAAAAGAAAAGAAATACTTTGATATTTTGATTTAAAAAATAAAAAAATACTTTAGTTTTATTTTATTAGGACATACTTTATAGTTTTAATTTAATAGGAAATACTTTGTAGTTTTATTTTTAATGGGAATTACTGAATAGTTTTAATTTTAAAGAAAATACCATATAGTTTTCATTTTAATACAAAAATCTGTATAGTATTAATTTTAATGCAAAATTCTGTATAGTTTTGATTTTAATGAAACATACTATATAGCTTTAATTTTAATGTAAAATACTGTATAGTTGAAATTTTAGTACAAGTACTATGTAGTATTAATTTTAATACAAAAACCTGTATAGTTTTAATTTTATTAAATAACACCGTATAGTTTTAATTTTAATTATATTACTGTATACTTTAAATTTTAATACAAATTCAATTTCATACTAATCTTAATACAAACTACTGTATAGTTTAAATTTTACATATTACATATTAAATATTACATTTGTGATAAATTTTACATCAATTGCAGTATCTGCATGATTACAGTAATATATGATATGGATATATATTGTTTTTCTTTATTTATAATTGTAATTTTAAAAGTAAATGAAATACTGTATAATATTTTAATTAAAACTGTGTAAATACTGTGTAATTTGATCTCAGGATTATTTTGGCGTGTGTACTGAAGCTGCTATAAAGGATAATGTGGTGGTGGTGTACGAGCTGCTGGAGGAGATGCTGGATAACGGATTTCCTCTCGCCACCGAATCAAACATCCTAAAAGAGCTGATCAAACCCCCCACCATCCTCCGTACCGTCGTCAACACCATCACAGGTACCCACCATACACCCTCACACACACCTCACACACACCTACACTCCTGCCTGGTTTAAACAGCAGCAGATCTTCTGAATATATCTACACTGATGGGCGTGGTGTTCTGGAAATGAGGTGTGTTCAGGTACATTTCTGGAGTTTTATCTTGTTTATCTTGGTAACAGAAAACACAGGAGCTCCACTGACTGAATACAACCTAGACAGACGCCAACAGTCAGACGTTCATCGCTATCTCGGTAACACAGGCGCCGTGCCGAGCCGAGCGTACACCCCCACTTACTACACACACATGAACACACAGCAGCACAAACCCAACTTTTACATCAACAATAAACAGAATAGTAAATAAAATAACATTGCTGTTCCCGTAAATGAGCTGCTGGAGCTCCTTCACAGCGTCAACCAGCAGCTCAGTTTCCTCTGCTGAGAAGAGTTTGTTGAACACGTCCAGGTAGCTGCACCGTTACAATAGCAATCCACCAGTAGTACATGACTCTCAAGGTGTACTTTTCCTGTCGTTATGATAGCAAAGACACACTGACAGTGGAAAATTAATTAAAATTGTTAATGCTATTTGTTTGTGTGTGTTTTTTCTGTTTAAATCAGGAGGTACTAATGTTGGTGAGCAGCTCCCCACGGGTCAGCTCTCTGTAGTTCCCTGGAGACGCACTGGAGTTAAATACACCAATAACGAGGCTTACTTCGACGTGGTGGAGGAGATTGATGCCATCATCGACAAATCAGGTACGTCCCCTTTTTTTTTACCGCGAATTAAATACTAAAAATTAAATACAGTGGTTTTTTTTCCCTTTACCTGCTTAAACTGCACTAATAACACTTTCTATAATAAAAGTGTGCTTTTTTACAGTACTTTTTCACAGAGGAAATCAACAATATTATATTAAATTTATTCATATACCACTTTTTATCACTGATGTTGTCGCAAAACAACTTTAGAGAAAAGTGCTTGCAGCTCAGAAAATCAGACCAAACAATAAAGAAACAATACAGAACCTCCAGTGATCAGCAGAGGCAAGAAAAAAACCCTTTTTCTGACACGCCCAGCTAGCGTTTCCACTGTGCCTTTAGCTTTAAACTTGTGAATTATGCCTTTAGTTGTGTTTTTTTATGCTTAATGTCCTTTTTATCTTTTTATACCACCTCTCTAGACTTTTTGGACCATTCCCTGGACTTGCACTAAGGCTAGGTGCAGCAGCATTAGCCTTACAACCTTAGCTTGGTTAGCACTATACTGAAGAACCTATACTGAGTGTTTTGGTAAGCCAGAGCAATATTAGCTAGCTAGCTTGTGTTAACACAGTAAACCTGCAGACTACAGTCTGATATACTCACCTCTGAATGGTGAAAGAGCTAGCAATTAGCGCTGTTAGCGGGTTTTGCTAATGCTGCTCCACCAGTGCTAGCCAGGGTTAGCAGGAAGCTACAGGCTGATAATAATCACCTCTGAACTGTAAAAGAGCTAGCACTTAGCGCAGTTAGCGAGTAATGCTAATGCTGTTCCACCACACCAGTGTTACCCGGGGTTAGCAGCAGGCTACAGGTCGATAATAATCACCTCTAAGCGGTGAAAGAGCTAGCGCTTAGCGCAGTTGGCGAGTAATGCTAATGCTGCTCCACCAGTGCCAGCCAGGGTTAGAAGCAGGCTACAGGCTGATAATACTCACCTCTGAACGGTGAAAAAGCTAGAGCTTAGCACAGTTAGCAGCTAATGCTGCTTCACCAGTGCCAGCCAGGGGTTAGCAGCAGGCTACAGGCCGATAATACTCACCTCTGAACGGTGAAAGAGCTAGTGCAGTTAGCGCAGTTAGCGAGTAATGCTAATGCTGCTCCTCCACACCAGTGTTACCCGGGGTTAGCAGCAGGCTGATAACAGAATGATAATACTTACCTGAATAAAGAAAGAGTTATTGCTTAGCACAGTTAGCGGCTAATGCTAATACTGCTAAACTGAAACTCCTGTATGACTCTTTACTGTCTTTACTGCTCCTGACTGATTCATACATAAGGAAGATTTTTGGGGAAATTAAAGGATTTTTAATATATTTATAATGCTAAAAATACGATGCTATTACTATAAATGCAGGTTCTACCATCACAGCAGAGATCCAGGGGGTTATTGATGCGTGTGTGAAGCTGACGGGAATGCCTGATCTAACCCTGTCATTTATGGTGAGTCTGATTTTAGTCTGATCTCTCAAAACATTTAACAGTTAAAAGTCCAGATTAGACACTGATTTTTGGGTTTTTATTGGCTGTGAGCTTAATAATCATCAAAAATAGAAGAAATAAAGTCTTAAAATAATATAGAGTTTCACATTTTGAAATAAAGTAAATTTTCAACGATATTTTTGAATATTTTGAGATGCAATAGTATACTAGACCACTTAAAAATAGTCTAAAAATGAGTTTCTTTGATTTTATCAAATTGAAAACCTCTGGAATATAATCAAGAGGAAGATGGATGATCACAAACCATCAAACCACCAAACTGAACTGCTTGAATTCTCTTATTTTTACACCAGGAGTAAAGCAGCATAAAGTTATCCAAAAGCAGTGTGTAAGACTGGTGGAGGAGAACATGATGCCAAGATGCATAAAAAAAACTGTGATTAAAAACCAGGATTATTCCACCAAATATTGATTATTTCTGAACTCTTAAAACTTTATGAATATGAACTTGTTTTCTTTGCATTTTTTTTGTTATTTTAGACATTTCATTTAATTTTCTGTAAATAAATGCTCTAAATGAGAATATTTTTATTTGTAATTTGGGAGAAATGTTGTCTGTAGTTTATAGAATAAAACAACAATGTTCATTTTACTCAAACATAAACCTATAAATAGCAAAATCAGAGAAACTGATTCAGAAACTGAAGTGCTCTTTTCATTTTTATGTTATTATTAACTATAAAAGGGTAATATTGCTTTGTTATGCTGATCTATTATCATGATATCAGTAGTATTTAATTATTTTAAATGACAATAAAGTCATTTATCACAATATTTTAAGACAGTATGTCGTTTTTAACCAGTATTATTTATGTAATGTACTTATTTTTAACAGCTTGTTTCACTTTGTTTCCTTCTTCTGCCAATTTAACCCCTCCCCCTTGTTTCCCAGAATCCTCGGCTGCTGGATGATGTGAGTTTCCACCCGTGTGTTCGGTTTAAGCGCTGGGAGGCCGAGCGGATTCTCTCCTTCATCCCTCCGGACGGAAACTTCCGGCTGCTGTCCTATCACGTCAGCTCTCAGAAGTGAGAATATACCCTGTTCCATATCTTATCATAATATTTTTGAATATGGTGATTATTGATATTATACCCTGTAATATGGTGCCATATCACCCACCCCTAATTATCACATCACTTACAGTACTTTTTTACTGTTTTTAATAAAAGAAAAATTCACACTGTTCTCATTTCCCATTATATATCTACTAGAGACAGATTATATCTGTCAAGTATCATTTATTTTACTTTAATCCTGAATATATGGAGATATTTGGAGGAGTGCATTATTATTATTATTATTATTATTATTATTATTATTATTATTATTATTAGTATTATTATTAGTATCATGACTGATCATTCTGGATCATTGTCTAGATTGTGTGGTAGGAGTACGAGAGTGATGATATTGCGTTATGACTCTAGGTGTGTCTTTGCTATCATAACGATGGGAAAAGTACACTTTGCACGGCTCGAAACGCAAAACAAAAGTCATATACTGATTCTGTTAATTAATCATGGGCGTATTAAAAATATTAATATTAAACCAATCAGAGCGTCTCTTGCTCATCATTCTCTTTAAGAGTAGATCAGGTGAGCTCTGTCTTTGGTGGATTGCTATTGTAACGGTGCAGCTACCTGGACGTGTTCAACAAACTCTTCTCAGCAGAGGAAACTGAGCTGCTGGTTGACGCTGTGAAGGAGCTCCAGCAGCTCATTTACGGGAACAGCAATGTTATTTTATTTACTATTCTGTTTATTGTTGATGTAAAAGTTGGGTTTGTGCTGCTGTGTGTTCATGTGTGTGTAATAAGTGGGGGTGTACGCTCGGCTCGGCACGGCGCCTGTGTTACCGAGATAGCAATGAACGTCTGACTGTCGGCGTCTGTCTAGGTTGTATTCAGTCAGTGGAGCTCCTGTGTTTTCTGTTACCAAGATAAACAAGATAAAACTCCAGAAATGTACCTGAACACACCTCATTTCCAGAACACCACTCTCATCAGTGTAGATATATTCAGAAGCTCTGCTGCTGCTGTTTGAATGATGTGGAATGTAGAATGTGTAAAACTAGACTGTTGGTTCTCTAATCGTTGGTGTTTTTCTCTGTGTGTGTTTGGTGTGGTGTTCAGTCTGGTGGCGATTCCGGTGTACGTGAAACACAACATCACGTTCAGGGAGGGCAGCTCTCAGGGTCGGTTTGATCTGACGCTCGGGCCGAAGCAGACGATGGGGAAGGCGGTGGAGTCGGTGCTGGTCAGCAGTCAGCTTCCCCGCGGCGTCCTCAACACCAGCCTCAACCCCTCACAGGGCACCTACACCTTCGACCCCGTCACCAAGGTACTGCACTGCATACTGTATATTCTGTATTTTTCACAGTATAAGCTGCATTTAAATTCTTTAATTTTCCCAAAAATCATCAGAGCTCCTTAGAGCTGGGCGATTAATCGAATTAAATCAGATTAAATTGCAATTTAAAGGTAAGTACAACGTGTTTTTATCTCTGACTTTTAATTTTCACCACCGACACTCCCCTGTGGGCTCCTGTACTTCAAAATGAGCTTAGCCCCTCCCCTTTTGAGGGTGTGGTTATTTATTAATTTTTTTTTTTTAAGTTTGAGGGTGCATTGTCTCAGTCCCTAAACCTAAATGTTGGAGAAAGCTTGTTTGCTTGTTTCTGGTTGGACTTTAACCAAAAAAAGGGGTTATTTAAATGAAAAAATAATAAAGAACTAGTTTTTAATCATTCCTTTATCATCTTTAGTTTTAGTGATTTTTAGTAGGGGGAAAAAAATCTATTTAAATCGAAAATCAAATTCTCTAGAGCTCCTTATAATCCGGTGCTCCTTATGTATGAATTCTATCAGTCAGGTATTAAGGAGCAGTAAAGACACTCCACTGAAGTACAGAGTTACTACTGGAGCAGTATTAGCATTAGCCGCTAACCACAGCGCTAAGCACTAGCTCTTTTACCATTCAGAGTTGAGTTAAAACAAACTACTAGCTATTAGTGCCCTGGTTGATCGAAACACTCACGGTTCCTCAGTGTAGCACTTTGGAGTGGCGTTGGCCGCTAATGCTAATGCTGCTGCACCCAGCCTTAGTGTAAATCTGTAAATGTAAAGCTTACTGTAAATAAACAGAAGTGCTTTATTCACCCAAATAAACAGTTTTAAAGAGATCCGTCTAAAATGTTTTTTTTTATTTTAAGAATTTTGTTGACTTAGCTTTGCTTAGCTTAGCTTTACAGGTCTCGCCTCCTTTACTGCGCTTTCCGCACTGTTTAACTTGCTATTCTTTGCAAATTGTTTGTGTTTTTTTTCTTTTATTGTATTGTTTTGTGTTATTCAGTTATAATGTCTTTTTCTGTATTATATCTTAAGTTTTTTTTTCCCCTGTAATTTATGATTTCGTATAACTTTTTTTTTTTTAACTTGTTTACATTGAGTCTTAAATCTTTCTGTAAAGCACTAATAAACTTGTCTTTCATGTTCTAACTTGTAAAAAAGAGCTATATGTTACTTTTAAATCAATAATATTTAAATATTTACTCTAAAATTGTGGCTAAATCAAGATTTCTTTGTAAAAAAAAAGAAAGGTTGTGCAGTGTCTAAGTGGAAAATTAACAATTGTTTGTGTGTGTGTGTGTGTGTGTGTGTGTGTGTGTGTTGCAGCTGTTGACGTGGGATGTGGGGAAGATTAACCCCCAGAAGTTGCCCAGTCTGAAGGGCACCATGAGTCTACAGGCCGGAGCCTCTAAACCCGACGAGAACCCGACCATCAACATCCAGTTCAAAATCCAGCAGCTCGCTATCTCAGGTACACACACACACACACACACACACACACACACACACACACACACACACACACACACTCACATATATATATGTATATGTATATGTTAGGGCTGCAGCTATCGATTATTATAGTAATTGAGTTCTCTACTAAAAAAGCAATTCAATTAATCGAGTATTTTTTATCTTCAGAAGAACCAGCTGATGATGTCACTTCCTGTTGTAGATGTGACTTCCTGTCGTAGAATGTTTCAGATGTTTCAAATGGTGTATTTAATGTGTTGCAGTAACAGGACTGACTGAAACCTGAGACACAACTAAAATGTGTATTTTAACTTATATATATAAAATAGATGGGATATGGAAATGTCCCACTGCTCCTGCTTTTCCTCAGTGAGGCCACTTTATTGGAAACACCTACTCTACCATATGCTTTCATTCACTGGGGCCACTTTATTAGAAACACCTCTCGTTTTACCTTGTGCTTCCATTCATTGTGGACACTTTATTGGAAACACCTCCCATCACACTGTAAATACAAGCCCTGTGGCCACTTTATTGGAAACACCTACTCTACCATGTGTTTTCATTTATTGTGGACACTTTATTGGAAACACCTCCCACCACATTGTGCTTCCATTCATTTTGGACACTTTATTAGAATTTGAATAAAATATGATTGATTTTTAGAAAATTATATTTATATATATAGTTGATATTTATATAGTTAGAGAGTGGGGACAGGTAACAAATGCTACTTTTTTTGTGTTCTAAGTAGTTTTTTAGTAATGTTTTTTTATGACATACTTATATCTTATTTCACAAGTAGGTCAAAGTACAAGACACTATTTTTATATTTTTATTACAAAATGTATTTTGTAATAAGTTTTTTTTTTTTTTGCATAATTTTGCATTGCAGTTTTTTTATTTTTATTCCACACTGGAATAAATAGATAAATGTTAATGCAACACTGTAGGATGTTTTTTTAGCACATGATGTGATTAAAGCACTAGGTGGCAGTGTAGTACAGCAGTACAGAGTCAGTGTAATCCTGCAGGTCCGCGGGTTCACATGCTAATAGGGTATTGGCCGGTGTCGGTGTGGCCCGCGGTGCTGGTTGCCCCTGGCGACGTGTTGTATTGTACAGTACCGGTTCTGCTCTTTGTCCCGCAGGTCTGAAGGTAAATCGGTTGGACATGTACGGAGAGAAATACAAACCTTTCAAAGGAATCAAGTATATGACCAAGGCGGGGAAATTCCAGGTCCGGACCTAGAGGTGAACCACCCTGCAGCGCCCGGGCGACCACCTCCACAACACATACACCCCGGGGGGCACGGAGGAGACCGAGGAGGAGGAGGAGCTGAGGGGAGGGGTTATGGGGGTTTAGGGTTTGGTACGTTATGAGTTTGGTACACATTTCAGGAATCTGTATTTCTGTAGTTTTATATCTGTTTCTCTGTATAATTTATATTTTATTATTCTCCTACTTATTTCCACCCTGTTTTTCAGTACTAGTAGATGTTTTCCTGTTGGGCAACATCCTGTGGGCAGTGTCCTGTAGGTGTTGTCCTGTTGGGCAATGTCCTGTGGATGTGGTCCTGTAGTATGACGTCCTGTAACCATTGCTGAAGGACTAGAGGATGATTTACACAACCGGTGCAGTCCTGTCCTGTAGTAGGACATCCTGAAATAAAACGTCCTTTAGGGCAGCATCCTGTAGGTGTTGTCCTGTTGGGTAATGTCCTGTTGATGTCACACTGTTGGTAACGTCCTGTGGATGGCGTCCTGTTGTGTGACATCCTGTAACCATTGCTGAAGGACTAAAGGATGATTTACACAAACTCTGCAGTCCTGCAGATGGTGTCCTGTAGGCATCCTGTAACCATTGCTGAAGGACTAGATGATGATTTACACAAACAAAGCAGTCTTGTGGATGGCGTCCTAAGGGCGGCATCCTGTAGTAGGACATCCTGACATAAAACGTCCTGTAGGGCACCATCCATTAGAACAGCATCCTGTAGAGCGGTGTCCTGTAACCTTTGCTGAAGGACTAGAGGATGATTTACACAAACTGTGCCGTCCTGCGGATGGCTTTCTTTAGGGCGGCGTCCTGTAGTAGTGTATCCTGAAATAAAACGTCCTGTAGGGCGGTGTCCTGTAGAGCGGCATGCTGTAACCATTGCTGAAGGACTAGAGGATGACTAACACAAACTCTGGAGTCCTGTAGCCAGTGTCCTGTAGGCAGCATCCTGTGGGTCCTGAGTATTTAAGAACAAGGTAAAAATAAGGAGGAGAATAATAAAGTATAAATTATACAGAGAAACAGAAATACAGTCTATAATATATTATTTTATATAATAGAAATACAGAGTGTCCTGTATGATCTGAGCTGTATATAGTAAAGCTCCTGCTGGTATGATTTTATGTTGATATGATATCAGGACGTTCTATCAGAAGATCCTGCAGGTTTAACATTCCTTTAGAACCGGCTCAGCCCGAGTTCCTCATTCCTCATTTACTCTTTATTATACTTTATTTTATTTTATTTCTCTCCGTTTATTAGATAATCCCTCTCTTTTAAACAGCCCCAAAACACACATTCCATTTTACAAAATTTAGGACTAGTATAATAAAATATTAAGGCAAGACAAATTTATTAGTATAACACCTTCAGATTTAAGAATCAACATTTGATTCAGGTGAGTTTAAAAGTAATGGCTCATTTAAAACAGAATTAAAATGAATAAAATTAGAATATAAGAAATACATTTAAGATCTAATACAAAATAATGTTAAAAGAAAGTTGCAAGACATTTAAGACATTTTACATTAATAATAGTTGTTGATTGTAATAAACATTCTTTTTGTCCTTTTGTTTTTTGACTTACTTTCTCTTGCACCAGGCAGCTTTGACCAATCAAAGAAGACAAAATGCTAACGTGGGTTACTGTGGCGCATTTTGTCGCATTTATTTTATTGCCTGTGTGAAAACAAACCAAACAGAGCAAGAAAAATCACCAAGTTTCAGATCTCAAATAATGCAAAGAAAACAAGTTCATATTCATAAAGTTTTAAGAGTTCAGAAATAATCAATATTTGGTGGAATAATCCTGGTTTTTAATCATTTTTTTCATGCATCATGTTTTTGGCATCATGTCCTCCTCCACCAGTCTTACACACTGCTTTTGGATAACTTTATGCTGCTTTACTCCTGGTGCAAAAATTCAAGCAGTTCAGTTTGGTGGTTTGATGGTTTGTGATCATCCATCTTCCTCTTGATTATATTCCAGAGGTTTTTAATTTGGTAAATTTAAAGAAACCACAAGCTGACACCTTATTACAAAGGTATGTTTGCAGACAAATTGGAGAACAAAACACCTGAAACACTTAATCACTTCATATCCTCACTGGCAAAAAAAATATTCATTGAAATTGAGCAGATAAAATATGAAATATCTTGGTTTTATACTGTCTGTAGTTAAATAAAATGTAAAGTAAATGTAAGAGACATATAAAGTTGTATTGTTTTACTAATACTACTATTAATATTATTATTATTACTAGTATTATTATTATTATTATTATTTCACTTAGAATGGATGTGTACCTACATGGCGTACCTAAAACACCTCTCTGAAACCCTTCCTCTTGACTGATTGGTGGAAATCTGAGGTCCAGGTTTAGTATTTTAGGTGATCGGGACCAAAAGAGGAGATTGATTCCAAAGTCTGTCAGTGGATAAATTGTGATTACTTATGTTTACGTGTTTATTTATTTTTCGCAGTTATGCACCATGTGTGTGTAGAATCCGTTTGCATCCGTTTGTTTTTGATGAAGATGATGATGATGAAGCTCTTAATTGTTTTTCCTCTTTGTTTTCAAATGGTTTTACAAAATGCTCCAGAATAAAAAAGACCTGAAATCAGTTTCTCTTGTCTGATCTTTCATGAATAAACTAACTTCAGGTTCAAGGATTGTTTAAGTGAAACTTTTACCACATTTTTTTACGTTTTTTTTTTTTTTTTTACTGTATGGGCAAAAGTATTGGGAGAAACCTTTGAATTGTTAAAGTACACAGCAGGATTTGCCAGCAGACATCTTCTGAGGGAGGGATCTATACCTAATGTCTCAAGCGAGTCAAATGAAAAGATACCCTTTGTTTTTAGGTTTAAACAAGACTTACCATGCAAAACTCACAAGCAATCAGCTGAAAGAGTTTGATGTCGGGAATCATTTGCTTTTAAAAGTCGTTTGTTTGGATGCTCCTCCCTTATTGTGATGTCACAATAAGGAAACCTGCATAGAACCACACTGGCTCCACCTCTCACCCGTCAACCCCCTACCAGAGCCCCGCCCACTAGATCAGTTGAAGAAACTTCAATTTCTTCTACTCTGCTGATTGTGAGAAACTCAGACAGTACACAGCAGGATTTGCAAGCATACTTTTTCTGAGGGAGGGATCTGTACCTACTGTCCAAGGCAAGTCAAACGAAAAGATATCCTGTGTTTTCAGGGTTCTAGGTTTAAAGGGGACTTACTATGTAAAACTCACAATCACAAAAAAATCCATTCATCAGCTGAAAGAGTTTGGTGTCAGGAATCATTATTTGCTTCTATGAGCCGTTTGTTTGGATGCTCCTCCCTTATTGTGATGTCACAATAAGGAAACCTGCATAGAACCACCCTGGCCCCACCCTTCACCTGTCAACCCCTACCAGAGCCCCGCCCACTCGATCAGTTGAAGAAATGTTTCCATTTGGGTTTGCTGGATTTAGCAGGATTAGCCATCAGACTTCTTCTGAGGGAGGGATCTGTTCCTACTGTCCGAGGTGAGTCAGTAGATGAGGGAGATGTTGTAAGAACTTTCGAACAATGATGAGCTTTGTGCTTTTGTCAAAAAGTTAAGCATAAACTAGGTTGTTTATGTGGTAAACACTTAACATGTTTACCAGTAACAACGTATATTTATAAAAGTGTCAAAGCCTTTAAACGACCCTTCCTAAAAGGGTCTAAAACTGGTAAGAATAGAGCTGTTGAGATCTTTATTTTTATGTTAAGAGTGATTTTGTGCAAAGAGCTTCATGAACATGTTTTGTGTATAGAACATAGACCTATTATAAATTACGAGGTATATTATGTCCTAATAATACGTTTTAAAAACATGTTATTGAGTTGTACTGGTTTGTAAATTAATTTAACATGATAATACAAATTAAAATCACTTTTTAGAAAGTTTTTTCAATGTTTTAAAAACATACCATATGCTGGTCCATTAGAAGTAACTAGTAAACCAATTTAACCCACAGTGTTTTGAGGTGTTTAACTCTTCTTCAGCTTCAACCTGGTGTTGTAAACACCAAAGTTTAACCCTCTTACTCCAGTTTAACTCTTTAACTCCGTTCCACAGTTTCCTGCAAACCCTCTCAACAACCAACAACCCCCCTCCAGTTCCACCAGTTCCTCTCCCAGTTCCCCTCCCCCTCCCCTCTCTTTCTTTTTTTTTCCTTTCTTTCTTTTTTTTTGTCTTTTAACTCTTCAGGCATCCAAACAAGACGTTGCAACTTTTTAACCCCCTCCCTTCCACCACCAATTCCATTCACTCCTTCCACAGTCCTGCAGAGTCACGCCTAGCTTTACTCCACTCCAGTAGGACCAGCAACACCAGCACCAGCACCAGTAGCAGCTCTGCAGACCTACCAGCTATATATAGTGTACAGTGTAGCTACTTTTGTTTTGGAGCACGTGCGTGCGTGCACACGTTCTGTGGGAGTTGCATTTATTTTTAAAAGGGTCAATCGCTTCTGATCTGTCTTATTTTTTTGTGTCGCTTCTGTCCTCGTGCGTCGTCTGAAGTGCTCGGGGATGTCCACGTTGCGGAGGGGAACTCCTTTCATCTCGGTAAGTTACAAAGTTACAGGTTTTGTCGCTGCGCTCGCGGCGTTTTCTCTGATTGAGCGATTAAAGCAATTAAATAGCGATTGAAGGAAAAAACAATTAGCGGTAATGCGTAAATGGAATGCATTCACCCCAATACACACCCCAGTGCGTGCCAACTCACTCTTTTGAGCTCGTGCATGCACCCCCATGCTGTTTTCTGTTTGTGTGTGCGCCCGCGTGCGTTTGTAGATAGTGTAAATGGTGGTAAATGGTGTGTATTGGCCTTTATCAGTGACATGCACCCCTGCGGCTATACAGTAATGGTTTTGGGGAGGGAGGGGGGTCTTGTTTTCTGTTATTTTTTGGGGTGGGGGGTGCATGGGAGGTGTTGGCATGGGTGTCTATCTTCTCACCTTCCCATCCACCCACCCGTGCGCGCGGTGAAAGCCCGTAAACAGTAGTTAGCAGTGCTGCTGTAATCTGCCACATCACACCGCAGGAGTTAAAGCCCCTGGTCCTAACCCCCCGGTGTGGTGGCTGTAGGCCACGTGCTCGCAAGCTGCATTATCACTTTCGTACCGCGTGCATGGGAGCATGATTAGCACTGGGCTGGTTGTAAAGTATCTATAGGTATGCTACACACATGACCCTTTAACATGGAAACACAAGGAGGGAAATTCCCCACATGCTACAGAAATAAATATAGTAGTAGCACGTGCTGATCATAACATGCGGCAGTATCCTAATATAGTGCATGCATGCTCTGAGTGTTTGAGGAGGTGTAGTGGTGAACTGGTGGTGGTGGGGGTTTGTATTAAAGTCCAGCTCTGAGAAGGAACTGAGGAATGCACACTACTACTACAGCACTACAGGGGGGAGTAGTGGTGGAGGAGGGGTTGGTGTGGTAGTCATGGGTTCATTTCCAGACTCGGGTGTGCTAGTTTTAGGGGCTAGATTCAATGAGCATTGTTGTTTTATTCTATAAACTATGGACAAAATTTCCCTCAAATTCCAAATAAAAATATTCTCATTTAGAGCATTTATTTACAGAAAATGAGAAATGACTGAAATAACAAAAAAGATGCAGAGCTTTCAGACCTCAAATAATGCAAAGAAAACAAGTTCATATTCATAAAGTTTTAAGAGTTCAGAAATCAATATTTGGTGGAATAACCCTGGTTTTTAATCATTTTTTTCATGCATCATGTTTTTGGCATCATGTTCTCCTCCACCAGTCTAACACACTGCTTTTGGATAACTTTATGCTGCTTTACTCCTGGTGTAAAAATTCAAGCAGTTCAGTTTGGTGGTTTGATGGTTTGTGATCATCCATCTTCCTCTTGATTATAATCCAGAGATTTTCAATTTGGTAAAATCAAAGAAACTCAGCATTTGTTAAGTGGTCTCTTATTTTTTTATTTCCAGAGCTGTAGTCAAACATCAATTTAAAAATGGTAAATATTTCACTTTAAAATACTGTAAATAATGATTATTATAATTGTATGCCAAGGTAATGATCAATATCGGTTCCTAATAATTATATGGGAATCATTTAGTTTATCATGTATTGTGGTGTCCCACTGGGTTTAGATTTAGGGCCTATGGAATTGATAGTAATTATTATATTAATGTAGTTATAAGAGGAAAGAAAAGTGTGGAATTTGGAATGATGCTGAATCTCCGTCAGTTTTTTTTAGTCTAATTAATTTAGGTGTTTTTCATACATTTTCATACAAATGTTTTTAATAAATCAAATGCATTTTACATAACAATAATAATAATAATAAATATGGTACCACTATTGTCAAACTCTTTTTTTATGCCATTTTCATGCATTTTCAAAGTTCAGTATTTATAAATACATTTTTCATATATTTCTTTTCCATATAGGCATGTAGATGTTATAGCATGAGTGCAGCAGTATTGTGAAGTGTAATAAAGCCAGTATAAGCCAGTGAATAGCTTTATAAACTATATGTTATGGCATCCTGTGGATGTCATCCTGTGGGCAGCATCCTGTGGTTGGTGTCCTGTGGGCAGCATCCTGTGGTTGGTGTCCTGCGGGCAGCGTCCTGTGGATGTCGTCTTGCGGGCAGCATCCTGTGGATGTCGTCCTGCAGGCAGCACCTTTTAAATGTCGTCCTGGGGCAGCGTCCTGTGGATGTCGTCTTGCGGGCAGCATCCTGTGGATGTCGTCCTGCGGGCAGCATCTTGTAAATGTCGTCCTGGGGCAGCATCCTGTGGATGTCGTCCTGAGGGCAGCATCCTGTGAATGTCGTCCTGCGGGCAGCATCTTGTAAATGTCGTCCTGGGGCAGCATCCTGTTGATGTCGTCCTGAGGGCAGCATCCTGTGGATGTCATCCTGAGGGCGGCATCCTGTGGTTGGTGTCCTGCGGGCAGCGTCTTGTGAATGTCATCCTGCGGGCAGCGTCCTGTGGATGTCATTCTGTGGGCAGCATCTTATGGATGTAGTCCTGCGGGCAGCAATCCGGTGGATGATGTCCCGTGGGCGGAGTCCTGTATCCTGTACTGCTGAAGGACTAGAGGATGATGAAGGCTGTAAACTGTGCAGCAGCAGATTCAGATCTTCAGTCTCTGATTTTAATTTATTTACAGGGTGTTTCAGCTGTAGGTAGGAGTGTGTAATAGAGAACAGGACAGTGTTTAAGAACTCAAGCAGCACTGCTGCTGTATGTGTGATTATAGAGCTGCAGAGTGTCCTGCGGGATCAGTGGAGATGATGAGCAGGTCTGGGAGGGAGTATCTGGTGGGGGTTTGCTGTTGGTGCATCTGTGATGCACGGCTGCAAACAAAGCGTGCACACTCACCACCATTACCCACGCGCCCCCACGCACACCCGGCACGTAGTCCTCGTGCACGCTTCGTCTAGACGGTGTGTGTGTGTGTGTGGAGGGGGAGCAGTCTATTAGTGTGTGTGTGTGCACATCTGAGGATGAGCAGAGCACTGTCTTATATTAAACCACCTTAATAATTACAGTATTACATAATCCAGCAAACGTATACTCACTGTTCTATTACTGTCTATTAGTGCTTATGAACCAATGCAGAATATATATTTTAAAATAGTGCAATAGAATTCAATAAATGTCTTTTCAATTGAATTAGTCTTATATAAACTAATACTCTTGGCCCTATTTTAGTAATCTATAGGGTAGCCGTTCTGCACCATGCATTTTGATTTAGGACAGTGTGTCATTGTGTCTTTGCTTTCGTAACGACAGGGAAAGTACACAAGACTTGCCTTGGGTATGTTAATCATGTTTTGGGCGTAACGCAAAATAATAAACCAATCAGAGTGTCTCCCAGTCCCTCATCATTCTCTTTAAGAGTAGAACCAGGTGAGCTCTGTCTTTGGTGGATTGCTATTGTAACGGTGCAGCTACCTGGACGTGTTCAACAAACTCTTCTCAGCAGAGGAAACTGAGCTGCTGGTTGACGCTGTGAAGGAGCTCCAGCAGCTCATTTACGGGAACAGCAATGTTATTTTATTTACTATTCTGTTTATTGTTGATGTGTTGCTGAGATAGCAATGAACATCTGACTGTTGACGTCTAGGTCTGTCTACATCTCTTGCAGTGTAATTATGATACTATTGATGTTAAGTAATTCAGGCTTTAGTCTACCATTGGTTTCAAGCCTAATTCTACTAATTCTAATTTTTGTATTTTTCTTTGTCTTTTCCAGGCTGTTCCAGGAGGCTGGATGAGAAGCTGTGACCACAAATGGCTCCTCTGAACCAAACCTTTCCAGGTCAAACTGGACCCTGACCCTGGCGATGCCATCCACGTGCCAAGGCAGGTGACCTACCTGCAGAAGGGAGACCCAGCCTGTCCCTACTGCTTTTAAATTCACTTTTCCTCCTAAACCCCCCTTTAGAAACTTCTGTCATTTTGTTACCCCCTTCACGACGCCTCACCACGCACCACATGGACTTCTCGGTGCCGAGGTGACACCCTGGTCTTGTTTTTAACCCCTCGTGGCCCTTCCCTGGCAGCTGTACCACCGCTAGAATGCACAAGCTGAAGGCCGGCTGTGGTCCTCCTGCTCCAGACGTCTATGAATTCTCGCTGG
The DNA here is from genome assembly GCF_023375975.1 of Astyanax mexicanus. NCBI lineage: Eukaryota > Metazoa > Chordata > Actinopteri > Characiformes > Acestrorhamphidae > Astyanax > Astyanax mexicanus. The sequence goes on from NC_064429.1 coordinate 37,351,095, forward strand.
ACCAGGATGAGACCAAGGTGGTGTCTCCGCTGGCCAAGTTCATCCAGACGGAGCACCAGCACGCCGGGCTCTTCACCCTGCCCCAGCAGGAGCCGCCGGGAACCAGGAAGAAGAGGAAGCGCTGCGGGATGTGCGCCCCCTGCCTGCGCTCGGAGAACTGCGGCAGCTGCAGCAACTGCCTCAACCGCAAGGTCGGACATCAGATCTGCAAACTCAGGAAGTGTGAAGAGCTGAAGAAGAAGAGGAGCACCTGGCAGGTAAGCTGGATGTTCTGACCTGGGGTGGAGTGGCTGGGACCGAGGGGTCGATTTCAGATCAGGGTTGTTCATGTCTTTGGTAGTTTGTGAAACGGTGGTTGAAGGGATTGATGATTCTGGTCATGTTGGTCAAAACCTCTTGTTGTTGCAGGTCCTTCCAGTTGACTATCTTGGTCTTGCACTTTTTGATGGCAGTTGACTGTCATCAATTGACTTATTCAGTAGGTTTCGTCTTGCTGGTCAAGCAGTAGGTCCATAAGGTCTTGGAGGTACTTCTGGTTGTGTTGCTTAACCAGCTTGGTCTTGCAGGTCTTGGTGGTCAATCAGCTTTGTCTTGTGCTGGTCATGGTAGTGGATTGATTTGCTCTTGCACTTTTTGCTGGCCATGTTGGTGAAATGGTTGGACATGCTTGTCATGCATTTTGACAACATTGGTGAACCAGGCGATGCTGCTCGACCGGCTTGGTCTTGCTGGTCAAGTTGGTCAACCGTTTTGGTCTTGTTGTTTGGAGTGGTCAACTGTTTTTGGTCTTGATGGTTGGTTTGGCCAACTGTTTTGGTCTTGTTTAGGTCGGTCAATTGTTTTGGTCTTGTTGTTTGAGTCTGTCAATAGTTTTGTTCTTGTTGGTCATATTGGTCAATCATTTTGGTCTTGATTGTTGGGTTGGTCAACTGTTTTGGTCTTATCGGTCATATTGGTAAATTGTTTTGGTCTTGTTGGTTGGGTTGGTCAACCGTTTTGGTTTTGTTGTTTGGTTTGGTCAGCCGTTTTGCTCTTGTTGTTTGGGTCTGTCAACTGTTTTGGTCTTGTTGGTTGGGTTGGTCAACTGGTTTGGGCTTGTTTAGGTCGGTCAAATGTTTTGGTCTTGTTGGTCAGGTTGGTCAACCGTTTTTGTCTTGTTGGTCTGGTTGGTCAACCGTTTTGGTCTTGTTGGTTGGGCTGGTCAATTGTTTTGGTCTTGTTGGTTGGGCTGGTCAACCGTTTTGTTCTTGTTGTTTGGGGTGATCAGTTGGCTTGGTCTTGCCAGTCAGGTTAGTAGACCATGTTGGTTGGCCAGCCTTGTACTGGCTTGGTCGTACTGGTTTGATTTGCTGAATGGTTTGGTCTTTCTGGTCATGCTGGTTATATATGGTCATGTTCATCTGTTAACTTGTCATGCCAGTCATGTTAGCATGTTGAGGGTAGTCCTGGATCTTTTATGCTCTACCTGACATTCCATCACATTCCTCATCTGTCCTGTCTGAACTCGTCTACATGTCTTCTAGTTTTCTTCTACCTGTCCTGACTGTCGTTTACCTGCTGGAAAAGCAGTTACCTGATGTCATAAACGTGATTCAGCCACAGTGAAGTGGTCCTCCCTGTAGTTACAGTTTTCACAATTGAGGAAACGTCAGACCATCCCATAATGCCTGAGGGATGACACTCTGGATGGTTTGGTGTGTTTTTTTCAGTCCTGACTCACCTGTCCAAAGACTGGAGGTGTATAAAACACACCTGTACCATACAGTGCAGGGATTAGCATTGACCGTTTCAGCTGATTTAAATGAATTGTTGCTTTAATATCAGAAATAAACATAACATGCCATTATATCCACTTATCTAGCCTTTAGCAGTTTACTCCCTCTTCATGATTTACATCTGAACATCTGAAGTTATAAGGAGTGTTAATTCTGAACGGCTTTTTAAATGAGGCATAATACAGATCAGCCAATCAGAACCAGTGTTTCTTCAGGGATTTTATTAAAACAATAGCAGCAGACCCCTCTTTCCAAAAAATTAAAGAGCAGGGAGCTCCCCAGCAGGGAGATCTGAAAAACGGCAGGTTTAAGTTCATTTTTACTCACTACTCACATTAATGACTAAACCTCTTTAACTGACTGTTTTGCAGCTGAAATACAGCTCTGGAAAAAATGAAGAGAGCACTTCAGTTTCTGAATCAGTTTCTCTGATTTTGCTATTTATAGGTTTATGTTTGAGTAAAATGAACATTGTTGTTTTATTCTATAAACTACCTCAAATAATGCAAAGAAAACAAGTTCATATTCATAAAGTTTTAAGAGTTCAGAAATCAATATTTGAGGGAATAATCCTGGTTTTTAATCACAGTTTTAATTTCATGCATCTTGGCATCATGTTCTCCTCCACTAGTCTTACACACTGCTTTTGGATAACTTTATGCTGCTTTACTCCTGGTGCAAAAATTCAAGCAGTTCAGTTTGGTGGTTTGATGGTTTGTGATCATCCATCTTCCTCTTGATTATATTCCAGAGGTTTTCAATTTGGTAAAATCAATTAAACTTTTTTTTTTTCCAGAGCTGTATACGAGCTGTACAGGACTAGGATAGTAACATTAACCTTGCTAACTTAGTCTTAGCATCAGTGTGCAAATGTGCAAATGCTGATGCTGGTGTGCATACATGACTTTTTGGATGCAACAGCGTGCATCCCATGTGTGATGGGCTTTACGTAACTTTTCCAATGTTCTGAACAATTGGAAAACACCAATACCCATTTTTTTGAATATGCTACTTAATTACTACATTACTTAATGAATTAAAAGTCCTGTAAGTATACCCAAGGTTTTACAGTCATTTTAGTGGGTTTCTGAAGTATAGTGGGGGAAAAAAGACACAATCCTTTGTTTAGTAGAGTAGGGTTTGATTCCCTACATGATTTCACAAATAATGAATTAATAAAATTAAAACTCTTTATTGTTTAATATATTTTACATGTAAGAGTTCTACGCTGTTCTCTGATTGGCTGCCACGTGTATGGTTCAGTTATAAATGAGGGTTCTTAACTTAAAGAACAGTTATAAACCAGTTTTAATGTGGATTACTCAGCACTTCTTCAGGCTATTGTTCTCCAGAACCTGAGGATCCAGATGTTCTGCTCTTTGTTTGCTTGTTTGCTTTGCACTGTTTGTTGAGTGACAGTTGGTGGAGGGTTAGTTGAGTGTGTGTGTGTGTTGGTGGGTGTGTGTGTGTTGGTGGGTGTATATTAGTTGCTAAACTGGACTCATTAAACACAGTGTGTTCATACAGTGGGTAAGACTCTGAATGCTCTGGCTGATCTGTTATTGGTTCAGAACCTGTTTGTTGGACTGGGATTTAAACAGGGATTAAGTCTGGTTTGGGATTAAGTTCTAAATCCTTCTTTAGTCCGGCCTGAAACTTTGCTTTGGGTAAACAATCCAGATGTATTTTCACTTTTCTTCTTTTTTTAAAAGAGCCAGGAGATGATCTGTCGGTCGAATGTGTGTGGCATCTAGTGTTTGACCAGTGGATTGGACGTTATTCCATTGTTTGAACTGGTTTATTCCACTTTTTTCTTGTTGAAAAATAAAAAATCCAACCAAAACTGGTCCAAAACTGTACTAAAATTGGTTATTTTAGTTGTATTGAGTGTTTAACCAGTTGATTGGATGGTATTCTATTGTTTGGATTGGTTTATTCCAATGTGTGCCTTGTTTAAATAATAGAATCCAACCAAAACTGGTTCACAACAGTAATAAAATTGGTTATTTGACCAGAAAATTGGACGTTATTCCATTATTTGGATTGTTTTATTCCAATTTTTGTCTTGTTTGAATGGTAAAATTGATTATTTGAGGTGTACTGAGTGTGTGAACACTATTCTATTGTTTGAATTGGTTTATTCCACTTTTTTTTTGTTGAATTGTAGAATCTACCCAAAACTGGTCCAAAACAGTACTAAAATTGATTATTTGAGTTGAATTGAGTGTTTGACCAGTTGATTTGATGTTATTTCATTGTTTTGGATTGGTTAATTCCAATTTGTGTCTCGTTTGAATGGTAGAATCTAACCAAAACTGGTTCAAAACAGTAATGAAATTGATTATTTAAGTTGTATTGAGTGTTTAACCAGTGAAGTGGACATTATCCCATTGTTTGAATTGGTTTATTCCAATGTGTGCCTTGTTTGAATGGTAGAATCTAACCAAAACTGGTTCACAACAGTAATAAAATTGGTTAATTGACCAGTGAATTGGATGTTATTCCATTGTTTGGATTGGTTTATTCCAATTTTTGTCTTGTTTATATGGTAAAATTGTCGAAATCTAACTTTAAGCAGCCAAAACATCAATCAATAAATCAATTAAATCAATACCTTTATTTTCACTCTGTAGTAAATTGTTGTAACTCTGTGCAGCTGGGAATTTACTGTATAAAGGGACTGAAAAAATACAATTAATATTGAAATCAAGTATTTAATTATGTTAAGCTAAAATAAATAACTTCATAAAAAACTAAATATAAATAAAATAAATGTTAAAAGCATTAGAAAAACAAACAAATACAAATTATTTAAGATTTAATTAAGAAAAAAAAATTATTTACAATAAAAGGAAAAAGTGGACAGGCCAAAATTTAAGCAGCCAAACAAAAAAAGATACACATAATTAGATTAACAAAAAATAACAAACACAAATAAAAAAAATAATAGTCAAATTGCTAAAAATAACAATAAGATTATAAAGAAAGTAAATTGTAGAAATTAAAAAATGTAAAAATAAAACAAAATAAAAATAAAAAAGTGAAATTTCAAAAATTAAAATAAATAAAAGAGTGAAATAATTAAAATAAATGAAAAGGTAGAAGAAACTGCATGTTGAGGAGTTTAGTGTCGGGTCGCGGAGCTGAAAGAAGGGGTCGCCCCCCCTCCCCCGGGTCCTCTGTCCCGTGACCTCTGACCCCGGGCGAGGAATGCTCCCGGTTTATCTTTCCCTCCACAGAGCCGGAGTGTGTTTATATTTTACACAACATAAACACAGAGTCCTGCTGATCACCGAGAAACACATTCAGATACAGAGAGATCACCAACCACACATTTATTAAATATATTTCTTTAATGCTGTTTAGAACCTTATCTTTAACTCTCTATATCATAAATTATATTATTCCAGAGAAAACATCATCCTAAGGTTCTTTACATTTCTTTTCTTGGGAGTCCCTGTGGGTACAGCAAACTCAGATTTATATTTTTAATTTTTATAACAAACTCATAATTTAAATAATTAGTTTTTAAGCAAAGAAGCTCCAAAAACAAGCAGGAATTTCTAAAATAAAAACACTGATTCATCTCATCATAATACATCTAATAAAATAAAAACAACACATAAAATATTTACAAAAATATGAACATCCAAATATACTTCTTAGACAGACAGACAGACAGATGAATATACAGACAGACAGACAGAGCGACAGACAGACAGACAGACAGATGAATATACAGACAGACAGACAGAGCGACAGACAGACAGACAGACAGATAGACAGACAGACAGATAGACAGATGAATATACAGACAGTTAGATAGACAGACAGACAGACAGACAGACAGACAGACAGACAGACAGATAGATAGATAGATAGATAGATAGTCAGTAAATGTAACATTCAAATATACTTCTTAGACAGACAGACAGACAGATGAATATACAGACAGACAGCGCGACAGACAGACAGACAGACAGATGAATATACAGACAGACAGACAGACAGAGCGACAGACAGACAGACAGACAGACAGATAGACAGATGAATATACAGACAGTTAGACAGACAGACAGACAGACAGATAGATAGATAGATAGATAGTCAGTAAATGTAACATTCAAATATAGTTCTTAGACAGACAGACAGATAGATAGACAGACAGACAGACAAGCAGACAGACAGTCAGACAAATATATAGATAGATAGTAAAATGTTTGCAACAAGAATGTGAACATTCAAATATACGTCTTATACAGACAGACAGACAGCTAGATAGATAGACAGATAAACAGACAGACAGACAAATATATAGATAGATAGTAAAACATTTGCAGCAATAATGTAAACATCCAAATATACTTCTTAGACAGACAGACAGTTACATAGATAGACAGATAAACAGACAGATAAACAGACAGACAGACATACTTACAACAAGAATGTAAAAATCCAAATATACTTCTTAGATAGATAGACAGACAGACAGATAGACAGATAACACAGACGTCCTTTTCCAGCACAGTGATGATCTATAACTGTAGAATATGAACTGGTTTGTTTGAGTTTGGTGATGTAAGGTTTGGATATTACCTCCCGCAGTGGACAGTGCAGTGCAGTGGAGGGTAATGATGGTAATGATGGTGACTGGCGGCATCTGGCTAGAACTGTCCGTATGAAACAGAGACGTGTTTTGGTCTGTTTTGGTGTTTAATAATATAATAAAAGTTACAGTAAGTACAGTATCTATGAGGGATAATGATAGCATTCTTTAACTTTAATGGGACATGTGGCAAAAGTCATGGGACACCATAGTTAATCCTGTCTCGTGACTTTTGGCATGCCAATATGTATTATATGAGTGGGTGTGGGTTGCTTCTTGTGACTCCCCATCCCCCGCTCACACCCCCCCCCCCCCCTCACACACACACATACACACACTTCCTCACTTCACTGAACTCAGGAAAACACACACACTCTCTCTCTCTCTTTAACACACACACACACTCTGTCTCTGTTACACACACACACACACACATCCAAAAACTGTCAATAATTACTTCACCTCTAACTATGTGTATTTTTTGGTTATTAACCTTAAATTAACCACTGTATAAACTGGTATCTATTTAAAATGAGTTTTAATAATATAGATGTAAATCTATTTGTGTTAATGGTACTTATAATATAATATAATAGTATAATATTATAACAAATAATAAATAATATATGTATAAATTATAAATTAAGATTTTAAGTTCTGTCCATTAATGCTATTCTGTATAAAACAGCTTTGAAACTTTTACTAATAATTCTAATGATTATTTGATATTATAACAGTATATAAGTGTGTGTGTGTGTGTGTGTGTGTGTGTGTGTACAGTGTGTGTGTGAGGGTGTAATTCTCTGACAGGGCCGGTAGGTGGGTTTAGTGTGTAGAGTGGGTTACAGTGGTCTTCCTGAACATGTGGGACGGAGTTTCACTGTGAGGAACATCATCTCAGAATATGTTTTTTTAATCTAGCATTTATTGTTTTATATCTTTTTATTCCATTTTATTGTTTTGTCTTATATTTTATATTATAATACTGTATATTTTTATATTATCTGTTATTAGTAGTAGTAGTATATGTGGGTTTGAAGTGAAGAACGCCTACAGTGGACACATTACACTGAACCAGAAACAATTATATGGCATAAAAACATGACAGACAGACATACAGACAGACAGATAGACAGATAGTCAGTAAAATGTTTGCAACAAGAATGTAAACATCCAAATAAACTTGCCAAAACGTGCCTGAGGTTAGTATACATCTTATTGTATTCTTATTATTTTTTTTTTTTTTGTCTTTTCATTATTACAAGATGTATAAACATGGTCTGAGGTCAGCATTTATTTTACTCTTATATATTTATTTATGTATTTATTCAGTCAGTAAATTAAATATTATAGTTCTACAAACCTGATCTGAGTTCTGCATTTATTTATATATGTATGTATTTAGTTAGTTTGGTATTTAGTCAGTAAATTAACTGTTATAAACCTAGAAACTAGGTCTGAGGTCAACATTTATTGTTCTCTTGTTTGTATTTATTTATTTATTTATGCGTTTATTAAGTCAGTAAAGTAACTATTCTAATTTTATAAACCTGATTTTAGAGCAAAAAATATTATTCTCCTATTTATGTATTATTTTATTGGTCTGAGGTCTGCATTTAGTAATAGAAAGTATTTTCATTTTATTTATTTGTTTATATATTTAGTCAGTAAGGAGTGAGTGGGTTAGTATATTACTGTGATGAGCTGATCTGAGGTCAGTGTTCAGTGTTGGTGTATTTACCGGCTCAGTGAGTGGGTTAGTATAGGACTGTGATGAGCTGATCTGAGGTCAGTGTTCAGTG